>NW_027199399.1:10000-32594 GCF_038502225.1 Cherax quadricarinatus | reverse complement strand
TGATTCGTCAGGTAAAGGACTGGAAGAATGCAACAGCACGTAGCCCGAAACAGGGCAAATGACAGCAGAACGAATTATGGGCTCTTGCAACCCAACACATACTGGGGACAACTGGGAGAGCAACACTCGATTGCCCCGAAAGCCACGAATATTCCATTGTGAAAAAGACATTATTTACAGTAATAAAAATGGCAGCAATAAGAAACGATAAAACCTATGGGCCTTTAGGATCAGTAAAATCAACGTGTGGGGACAATGGTAAGCGTGTGAGCAAGGAAGAATTAGAATGTTACGGAGGAATGAATGGATTGTTGTGAGTGTCGTGAAATAGAAGGGGCAGAAGGAGGCGCGTTGGTGTCCATCGGGGGTGTCCTCTCTGCAATATAGCTGGAGATACTGTCAACGTCTCAGCTGTTAAAGAAGCCGACGATGCCATGTCAGAGATAGGAGAGGCATTGCAAGTAAAGGTTGGAGTAACTATGGAGGCAACCAAAGAGGTCTGAGGGGGGCAGGGAGTATCAACCTGGGGAGATGCATTGGCCGAGGTAGAAGAGTCCTGCAGTGTAACGGGAGAGGAAGGAGGTTGGAGGGTAACTATGGAGGAAGACGCGGGGGGGGGAGGAGGAACAGGGGAAAAGGGAACTACACGAGGGGGGTGAACCTACACCTTCGTGTGAGAGCTGAGAAGTGGGTGAGAACTAGGCTCCGAGATAGATTCTGTACAAGTGAAGGACACGAAGAAAGTGTAGGTCTGCGAGGTCTCGTAGACTGAGAAACAAGTGAGCGAGATGAAGTAGAAAGCGATGCAGAGGTAGGAGTGTCAGAGGAGAAAACCGCAAAAGAATTAGAAACTGGGGTGATGCCTTAAGACACAGACAGAGGGATTGGGAGCTGGGAGGACCGTCGAGGCTGGAGGTCTTCGGGCTACCTGAACATACGGGACACAAGGAAGTTTTCCTTGAAGGCGGAGCTGAGAAATAGCCATAGTGTAAGTGAGGTCCTCACGCTCGTTCATTATGATAAACCTGGCAATGGCGTGAAAAGGAAGGATGAGGTTCCTTGCAGTTGAGACAAGAGGGGGTAAGACTACACGATGTATTGGAATAATCTGCTGCACTGCAGTGTTTAGTGGGGTGCCCAAAACGCCAGCAATTACAACACTGTTGGGAGTGGGAACTACTTGACAGACCTCTAGCCGATGGCTTGCAATATAGACAGAGGATGGAAGTTCAAGGCAGTCGAAGGTTAAACGAGTGATGTTACTAGGAAAGTGCCTCCACCCATGAGCGGGCAGGATGTATCTACCTTAAGAATAGGGAGGTTCTGAAGGGCTAATTATTGTAAAATTTCATCGCTGCAAGACAGAAAATCACTCTGTACAATGGTACGCGATAAGACCACAGTATCACTGCAAGAATTAATAGTAGTGTGCTTACAAACGGTGACTGGTATGTTATCTATGGAAATGATGCGGGAGAGAGCATGAGCATGCTCTGAAATCTGTACTGTTACGACACGCGCACCGCTTCGAAGAGCGAGAAAGAATGTACCTACCTGGAGGTTGCCTGGAGGTTATTCCGGGGATCAACGCCCCCGCGGCCCGGTCCACGACCAGGCCTCCCGATGGATCAGGGCCTGATCAACTAGGCTGTTACTGCTGGCCGCACGCAGTCCGACGTACGAGCCACAGCCCGGCTGATCCGGCACTGACTTTAGGTATCTGTCCAGCTCTCTCTTGAAGGCAGCCAGGGGTTTATTGGCAATTCCCCTAATGCTTGATGGGAGGCTGTTGAACAGTTTTGGGCCCCGGACACTTATGGTGTTTTCTCTTAGTGTACCAATGGCGCCCCTACTTTTTATTGGCGGCATTTTGCATCGCCTGCCCAGTCTTTTACTTTCGTAGGGAGTGATTTCTGTGTGCAGATTTGGGACCATTCCTTCCAAGATTTTCCAAGTGTAGATTATGATATATCTCTCCCTCCTGCGTTCCAACGAGTACAAGTCAAGTGCTTCCAAGCGTTCCCAGTAGTTAAGGTGCTTGACAGAACTTATACGTGCAGTAAAGGATCTCTGTACACTCTCTAGATCTGCGATTTCACCTGCTTTGTATGGAGATGTTAATGTACAGCAGTATTCCAGCCTAGAGAGAACAAGTGATTTGAAAAGGATCATCATGGGCTTGGCATCTCTCGTTTTGAAAGTTCTCATTATCCATCCTATCATTTTCTTTGCACGTGCGATCGTGGCACTGTTGTGATCCTTGAAAGTGAGATCCTCAGACATTACTACTCCCAGGTCCCTTACATTATTTTTCCGCTCTATTGTATGGCCGGAGTCAGTAGTATACTCTGTTCTAGTTATTATCTCCTCCAGTTTTCCATAACGGAGTAGTTGGAATTTGTCCTCATTGAACATCATATTGTTTACCGTTGCCCACTGGAAAACTTTGTTTATATCTTCTTGGAGGTTAACCGCGTCCTCAGCAGATGACAGCCTCATGCAGATCCTAGTATCATCCGCAAAGGATGATACGGTGCTGTGGTGTATATCTCTGTTTATGTCTGATATGAGGATAAGGAATAAGATGGGGGCGAGTACTGTGCCTTGTGGAACAGAGCTCTTCACTATGGCAGCCTCCGATTTAACTCTGTTGACCACTACTCTTTGTGTTCGATTTGTTAGGAAGTTGAAGATCCATCTCCCCACTTTCCCAGTTATTCCTTTAGCACGTATTTTATGGGCTATTACGCCATGATCGCATTTGTCAAATGCTTTTGCAAAGTCTGTGTATATTACATCTGCATTCTGATTTTCTTCCAGTGCATCCAAGGCCATGTCATAGTGATCCAGTAGTTGTGAGAGGCAGGAGCGACCTGCCCTGAACCCATGTTGCCCTGGATTGCTTCTTAGCACTCTTTCAAAGATTTTTATGATGTGGGACGTCAGAGCTATTGGTCTATAGTTCTTAGCTAATGCTTTGCTGCCACCTTTATGGAGTGGGGCTATATCCGTTGTTTTAAGTGACTGTGGAATTTCACCCATGTCCAAGCTCCTCCTCCATAGTGTACTTAGGGCACGCGAGAGGGGTTTCTTGCAGTTCTTAATGAACTCCTCCTGCCTCTCCTGGTTCCTGTAAGAGTCATTTAGCTTAAGTTCGATAGTTTCCACTTCCCTGGTCAGCGCCTCCTTTCGTGCATCAGATATTCTAGCACTCCTGAGGAGCTCAGTGACTCTTCGTCGTCTTCTGTAGAGGGAGCGTCTTTTTCTCTCCAATTTACTCCTGCTCTTCTTCTTTCTTAGGGGAATATGCCTAGAACATGCTTCGGCTACCAGGAAGTTGATCCTTTCAAGGCACTGGTTTGGGTCCATGTCATTTAAGACATCTTCCCAACATGTTTCGTTTAGGACATGGTTTACCTGGTCCCAGTTGATGTTCTTGTTGTTGAAATTGTATTTTGTGAAGACACCTTCACCGGTACATGCATTCTGCTGTTCAGGACCCCTATGCATGTACGTCTGGACTTCGATTAGATTGTGATCGGAATTAGTTGTTTTTGATATTCTTATGTCTCTTATCAGGTCCTCATTATTTGTGAAGATAAGGTCAAGTGTGTTTTCTAGTCTTGTTGGCTCCACTATCTGCTGGCTTAAGGTGTGTTTTTCGCAGAGACTTAGTAGCTCATGTGTGTGAGACCTTTCATCTGCGCTACCTCCGGGGATTGTTTCAGCTATAACATTATTTGCTACATTTTTCCATTTTGTATGCCTTAGGTTGAAATCACCAAGCAGTAACCTAGCCTAGCTGACCAGCACCTAGCTTAGCTGACCAGCACCTAGCTTAGTTGATCAGCACCTAGCTTAGTTGATCAGCACCTAACCTAGCCTAGCTGACGAGCACCTAACCTAGCTTAGCTGGCCAGCACCTAGCTTAGCTGACCAGCACCTAACCTAGCTTAGCTGACCAGCACCTAACCTAGCCTAGCTGACCAGCACCTAGCTTAGCTGACCAGCACCTAGCTTAGTTGATCAGCACCTAACCTAGCCTAGCTGACCAGCACCTAGCTTAGCTGACCAGCACCTAACCTAGCCTAGCTGACCAGCACCTAGCTAAGCTGACCAGCACCTAGCTTAGTTGATCAGCACCTAACCTAGCTTAGCTGGCCAGCACCTAGCTTAGCTGACCAGCGCCTAACCTAGCCTAGCTGACCAGCACCTAGCTTAGCTGACCAGCACCTAGCTAAGTTGATCAGCACCTAACCTAGCTTAGCTGACCAGCACCTAGCTTAGCTGACCAGCACCTAACCTAGCCTAGCTGACCAGCACCTAGCTTAGTTGACCAGCACTTAACCTAGCTTAGCTGACCAGCACCTAACCTAGCTTAGCTGACCAGTACCTATCTTAGCTGAACAGCACCTATCATAGCTGAACAGCACATAGCTTAATTGACCAGCATCTAACCTAGCTTATCTGATCAGCACCTAACCTAGCTTAGCTGATCAGCACCTAGCTTAGCTGACCAGCACCTAGTTTAGCTGACCAGCACCTAACTTAGCTGACCAGCACCTAGCTTACTTGACCAGCACCTAACCTAGCTTAGCTGACCAGCACCTAGCTTAGCTGACCAGCACCTAGCTTAACTGACCAGCACCTAACCTAGCTTAGCTGACCAGCACCTAACCTAGCTTAGCTGACCAGCACCTAGCTTAGTTGATCAGCACCTAACCTAGCTTAGTTGACCAGCATCTAACCTAGCTTAGCTGACCAGCACCTAGCTTAGTTGATCAGCATCTAACCTAGCTTAGTTGACCAGCACCTAGCTTAGTTGACCAGCATCTAACCTAGCTTAGTTGACCAGCATCTAACCTAGCTTAGTTGACCAGCACCTAGCTTAGTTGACCAGCATCTAACCTAGTTTAGTTGACCAGTATCTAACCTAGCTTAGTTGACCAGCACCTAGCTTAGTTGACCAGCACCTAGCTTAGTTGACCAGCACCTAACCTAGCTAAGTTGACCAGCACCTAACCTAGCTTAGTTGACCAGCACCTAATCTAGCTTAGTTGACCAGCACCAAGCTTAGTTGATCAGCACCTAACCTAGCTTAGTTGACCAGCACCTAGCTTAGTTGACCAGCACCTAGCTTAGTTGACCAGCATCTAACCTAGCTTAGTTGACCAGTATCTAACCTAGCTTAGTTGACCAGTATCTAACCTAGCTTAGCTGATCAGCACCTAACCTAGCTTAGTTGACCAGCACCTAACCTAGCTAAGTTGACCAGCACCTAACCTAGCTTAGTTGACCAGCACCTAGCTTAGTTGACCAGCACCTAACCTAGCTTAGTTGACCAGCATCTAACCTAGCTTAGCTGACCAGCACCTAGCTTAGTTGATCAGCATCTAACCTAGCTTAGTTGACCAGCACCTAACCTAGCTTAGTTGACCAGCACCTAACCTAGCTTAGTTGACCAGCACCTAGCTTAGTTGACCAGCACCTAACTTAGTTGACCAGCACCTAACCTAGCTAAGTTGACCAGCATCTAACCTAGCTTAGTTGACCAGCACCTAGCTTAGTTGACCAGCATCTAACCTAGCTTAGCTGACCAGCACCTAACCTAGCTTAGTTGACCAGCATCTAACCCAGCTTAGTTGACCAGCATCTAACCCAGCTTAGTTGATCAGCATCTAACCCAGCTTAGTTGACCAGCACCTACCCTAGCTTAGTTGACCAGCATCTAACCTAGCTTAGCTGACCAACACCTAACCTAGCTTAGCTGACCAACACCTAACCTAGCTTAGTTGACTAGCACCTAACCTAGCTCATTCTAGAATAGCTAACCTAGCTCAATATAAAATAGTTGACCAGCACCTAGCCTAGCTTAGTTGACCATTGCCTATAATAGCTAGGTTGACTAGTACCTATCCTAGCTTAGATTACTAGCAACTAACCTAGCTTACTTGACTAGCACTTAACCTAACTTAGTTGACTAGCAAATAACCTAGCTTAGTTGACTAATACATAATCTAGCTTACTTGACTAGCACCTATCTTACCTTAGTTGACTAGCACATAACCTAGCTTAGCTGATTATTATATAACCTAACTTAGCTGACTAGTACCTATTCTAGCTTAGCTGACTAGCATCAAGTATATCTCCTCCTATAATATCTGAACCAAGTTACCAAAGATTCATGTTCATCTCTCCATTTTTACTCATCTATCAGATGATCTATCAGAGTGGCGTATATCACGTCTCACCAAAGTCTGAAAATTACTGCTCTAGAAGGAAAGAAGTAGGCTTATGAGAGAGAGAGAAAGAGAGAGAGAGAGAGAGAGAGAGAGAGAGAGAGAGAGAGAGAGAGAGAGAGAGAGAGAGAGAGAGAGAGAGAGAGAGAGATCCTATAATAAAGAACACCAGTTCATTGTGTGTACAAGATTGAGAATGTGTTGAGAAAGTTGGAAATGTGTTTAGAATGCTGAGAGTGTTTTTAGAACGTTGAGAATGCATTTAGAAAGTTGAGAAAGCCCTTAGAACGTTGGGAATGCGTTTGGGGCTTTGAGAATATGTTTAGAACGTTGAAAATGTTGATAATGTGTTTAGCACACTGGGATAGAACACTGGGAATGTATTGGTACTCTAGAAGTGCATTTAGGACTGTAAAAATGTGTTTAGAATGTTGGGAATGAATTTAGATCTCTAGGATGGTTACGAATATGTTGAGAAGTCTTAAGAATATGCTGAGAAAGTTAGGATTCTATTCAAAGGGCTAGGAACGTGTTCAGGGGGAAAAAGAATACATTCAAGAAGCCAGGAATGTGTTCCGGTGGCCGGGAATGTGTTCAGGGGGCGAGGAATGTGTTCAGGGGGCCAGGAATGTGTTCATGGGGCCAGCAATGTATTCATGGGGCCAGGAACGTGTTCAGGGGGCCAGGAATGTGTTCCGGTGGCCGGGAATGTGTTCAGGGGGCCAGGAATGTGTTCAGGGGGCCAGGAATGTGTTCAGGGGGCCAGGAATGTGTTCAGGGGGCCAGGAATGTGTTCAGGGGGCCAGGAATGTGTTCAGGGGGCCAGGAATGTGTTCCGGTGGCCGGGAATGTGTTCAGGGGGCCAGGAATGCGTTCAGGGGGCCAGGAATGCGTTCAGGGGGCCAGGAATGTGTTCAGGGGGCCAGGAATGTGTTCAGGGGGCCTGGAATGTGTTCAGGGGGCCAGGAATATGTTCACAGGGCCAGGAATGTGTTCAGGGGGCCAGGAACGTGTTCAGGGGGCCAGGAATGTGTTCAGGGTGCCAGGAATGTGTTCCGGAGGCCAGGAATGTGTTGAGAAGGCTAGAAATTCATCTATGGGCTAGGAATGTGTTCAGGAGGCCAGGAATGTGTTCCGGAGGCCAGGAATGTCTTCCGTAGGCCAGGAATGTGTTCCGGAGGCCAGGAATGTGTTCCGGAGGCCAGGAATGTGTAGGGAAGGCTAGAAATTCATCTATGGGCTAGGAATGTGTTCAGGGGGCCAGGAATGTGTTCAGGGGGCCAGGAATGTGTTCAGGGGGCCAGGAATGTGTTCCAGAGGCCAGGAATGTGTTCCGGAGGCCAGGAATGTGTAGAGAAGGTTAGAAATTCATATATGGGCTAGGAATATGTTCAGGGGGCTAGGAATGTGTTCAGGGGGCCAGAAATATGTTCATGGGGCCAGGAATGTGTTCATGGGGCCAGGAATGTGTTCAGGGGGCCAGGAATGTGTTCCGGTGGCCGGGAATGTGATCAGGGGGCCAGGAATGTGTTCATGGGGCCAGGAATGTGTTCAGGGGGCCAGGAATGTGTTCAGGGGGCAGGAATGTGTTCCGGAGGCCGGGAATGTGTTCAGGGGGCCAGGAATGTGTTCACGGGGCCAGGAATGTGTTCAGGGGGCCAGGAATGTGTTCAGGGGGCCAGGAATGTGTTCAGGGGGCCAAGACTGTGTTCAGGGGGCTAGGAATGTGTTCAGGGGGCCAGGAATGTGTTCCGGTGGCTGGGAATGTGTTCAGGGGGCCAGGAATGCGTTCAGGGGGCCAGGAATGTGTTCAGGGGGCCAGGAATGTGTTCAGAGGGCCTGGAATGTGTTCACAGGGCCAGGAATGTGTTCAGGGGGCCAGGAATGTGTTCAGGGGGCCAGGAATGTGTTCAGGGGGCCAGGAATGTGTTCCGGAGGCCAGGAATGTGTTGAGAAGGCTAGAAATTCATCTATGGGCTAGGAATGTGTTCAGGAGGCCAGGAATGTGTTCCGGAGGCCAGGAATGTGTTCCGGAGGCCAGGAATGTGTAGGGAAGGCTAGAAATTCATCTATGGGCTAGGAATGTGTTCAGGGGGCCAGGAATGTGTTCAGGGGGCCAGGAATGTGTTCAGGTGGTCAGTAATGTGTTCAGGGGGCCAGGAATGTGTTCCAGAGGCCAGGAATGTGTTCCGGAGGCCAGGAATGTGTTCCGGAGGCCAGGAATGTGTTCCGGAGGCCAGGAACGTGTAGAGAAGGTTAGAAATTCATATATGGGCTAGGAATGTGTTCAGGGGGCCAGGAATGTGTTCAGGTGGCCAGTAATGTGTTCAGGTGGTCAGTAATGTGTTCAGGGGGCCAGGAATGTGTTCCAGAGGCCAGGAATGTGCTCCGGAGGCCAGGAATGTGTTCCGGAGGCCAGGAATGTGTAGAGAAGGTTAGAAATTCATCTATGGGCTAGGAATGTGTTCAGGGGGCCAGGAATGTGTTCAGGGGGCCAGGAATGTGTTCAGTGGGCCAGGAATGTGTTTCGGAGGCCAGGAATGTGTTGAGAAGGCTAGAAATTCGTTTATGGGGTAGGAATGTGTCCATGGGGTCAAGAATGTTTAGAGAAGGCTAGAAATTCGTCTAAGGGCTAGGAATGTGTAGAGAAGGCTAGAAATTCGTCTAAGGGCTAGGAATGTGCCCATGGGGCCAAGAATGTGTAGAGAAGGCTAGAAATTCGTCTATGGGCTAGAAATGAGTTCAGGGGCTAGGAATGTGTCCAGGGGGACCGGAATGTGTCCAGGGGGCCAGGAATGTGTCCAGGGGGCCAGGATTGTGTCCAGGGGGCCAGGAATGTGTCCAGGGGGCCAGGAATGTGTCCAGGGGGACCGGAATGTGTCCAGGGGGCCAGGAATGTGTTCAAATGGCTAGCAATGTTCTTAGAATCATGGAAACTTTATTAAAATATCTGACAGGTTGGTGTGGCTTTTCAAGTCGAAAGAGAAAGTATTGCAGCGAGCAAAATGGTTGGTATTTACTTAGCAATTATCATAATGAGCTTTCATTAGTTTTTAAAATCGGCACAAATTTCTATTGCTGGAGGAAAAAAATAGAATTATAATGTGATTTGGTCGGATTATTTTATTTTTTTCAAAGGCCGAATTGCCTTTAATGAATTTATTACGAGAGTATAAGAGATGATGCACTCAGTTGATGGTACTGTTTGTTGATGTACTGTTTGTTGATGGTACTGTTTGTTGATGTACTGTTTGTTGATGTACTGTTTGTTGATGTACTTTGTTGATGGTACTGTTTGTTGATGGTACTGTTTGTTGATATACTGTTTGTTGATGTACTTTGTTGATGGTACTGTTTGTTGATGGTACTGTTTGTTGATGGTACTGTTTGTTGATGGTACTGTTTGTTGATGGTACTGTTTGTTGATGGTACTGTTTGTTGATGGTACTGTTTGTTGATGTACTTTGTTGATGGTACTGTTTGTTGATGTACTTTGTTGATGGTACTGTTTGTTGATGGTACTGTTTGTTGATGGTACTGTTTGTTGATGGTACTGTTTGTTGATGTACTTTGTTGATGGTACTGTTTGTTGATGGTACTGTTTGTTGATGGTACTGTTTGTTGATGGTACTGTTTGTTGATGTACTTTGTTGATGGTACTGTTTGTTGATGGTACTGTTTGTTGATGTACTTTGTTGATGGTACTGATTGTTGATGGTACTGTTTGTTGATGGTACTGTTTGTTGATGGTACTGTTTGTTGATGTACTTTGTTGATGGTACTGTTTGTTGATGGTACTGTTTGTTGATGTACTGTATGTTGATGTACTGTATGTTGATGGTACTGTTTGTTGATGTACTGTATGTTGATGTACTGTTTGTTGATGGTACTGTTTGATGTACTGTTTGTTGATGTACTGTTTGTTGATGGTACTGTTTGTTGATGGTACTGTTTGTTGATGGTACTGTTTGTTGATGGTACTGTTTGTTGATGGTACTGTTTGTTGATGTACTGTTTGTTGATGGTACTGTTTGTTGATGGTACTGTTTGTTGATGGTACTGTTTGTTGATGGTACTGTTTGTTGATGTACTGTTTGTTGATGGTACTGTTTGTTGATGGTACTGTTTGTTGATGGTACTGTTTGATGTACTGTTTGTTGATGGTACTGTTTGTTGATGTACTGTTTGTTGATGTACTGTTTGTTGATGTACTGTTTGTTGATGGTACTGTTTGTTGATGGTACTGTTTGTTGATGTACTGTATGTTGATGTACTGTTTGTTGATGGTACTGTTTGTTGATGGTACTGTTTGTTGATGGTACTGTTTGTTGATGGTACTGTTTGTTGATGTACTGTTTGTTGATGTACTGTTTGTTGATGGTACTGTTTGTTGATGGTACTGTTTGTTGATGGTACTGTTTGTTGATGTACTGTTTGTTGATGGTACTGTTTGTTGATGTACTGTTTGTTGATGTACTGTTTGTTGATGTACTGTTTGTTGATGGTATTGTTTGTTGATGGTAATGTTTGTTGATGTACTGATTGATGTACTGTTTGTTGATGTACTGTTTGTTGATGTACTGTTTGTTGATGTACTGTTGATGTACTGTTTGTTAATGTACTGTTTGTTGATGTACTGTTTGTTGATGTTTGTACTGTTGTTGTTTGTTATGGTACTGTTTGTTGATGGTACTGTTTGTTGTACTGTTTGTATGTACTGTTTGTTGTACTGTACTTTGTTGATGGTTTTTTACTGTTTGTTGATGGTACTGTTTGTTGATGGTACTGTTTGTTGGTGGTACGGTTTGCTGGTGGTACTGTTTGTTGGTGGTACTGTTTGTTGGTGGTACTGTTTGTTGGTGGTACGGTTTGCTGGTGGTACTGTTTGTTGGTGGTACTGTTTGTTGGTGGTACTGTTTGTTGGTGGTACTGTTTGTTGGTGGTACTGTTTGTTGGTGGTACTGTTTGTTGATGGTACTGTTTGTTGGTGGTACTGTTTGTTGATGGTACTGTTTGTTGGTGGTACTGTTTGTTGGTGGTACTGTTTGTTGATGGTACTGTTTGTTGGTGGTACTGTTTGTTGATGGTACTGTTTGTTGGTGGTACTGTTTGTTGATGGTACTGTTTGTTGGTGGTACTGTTTGTTGGTGTATGTCTGTTGATGGTACTGTTTGTTGATGGTACAGCCTGTTGATGGTACAACCTGTTGATGGTACTGCTTGTTGATGGTACAGCCTGTTGATGGTGCAGCCTGTTGATGGTGCAGCCTGTTGATGGCACAGCCTGTTGATGGTGCAGCCTGTTGATGGTGCAGCCTGTTGATGGTACAGCCTGTTGATGGTACTGCTTTTTGATGGTGCAGCCTGTTGATGGTACTGCTTTTTGATGGTGCAGCCTGTTGATGGTACTGCTTTTTGATGGTGCAGCCTGTTGATGGTGCAGTCTGTTGATGGTGCAGCCTGTTGATGGTGCAGCCTGTTGATGGTGCAGCCTGTTGATGGTGCAGCCTGTTGATGGTGCTGCCTGTTGATGGTGCAGCCTGTTGATGGTGCAGCCTGTTGATGGTACTGCTTGTTGATGGTACAGCCTGTTGATGGTGCAGCCTGTTGATGGTGCAGCCTGTTGATGGTGCAGCCTGTTGATGGTGCAGCCTGTTGATGGTGCAGCCTGTTGATGGTGCAGCCTGTTGATGGTGCAGCCTGTTGATGGTACTGTTTGTTGATGGTGCAGCCTGTTGATAGTGCAGCCTGTTGATGGTACTGTTTGTTGATGGTGCAGCCTGTTGATGGTGCAGCCTGCTGATGGTGCAGCTTGTTGATGGTGCAGCCTGTTGATGGTGCAGCCTGTTGATGGTGCAGCCTGTTGATGGTACTGTTTGTTGATGGTGCAGCCTGCTGATGGTGCAGCCTGTTGATGGTGCAGCCTTTTGATGGTACTGCTTGTTGATGGTACAGCCTGTTGATGGTGCAGCCTGTTGATGGTTCAGCCTGTTGATGGTGCAGCCTGTTGATGGTGCAGCCTGTTGATGGTGCAGCCTGTTGATGGTGCAGCCTGTTGATGGTGCAGCCTGTTGATGGTGCAGCCTGTTGATGATACTTTATTTAAAAGCGCACTACTGCCAACGCCATCAACACCACCAACGCCAAATGCACCAGCACCGCCATCACCACCACCATCGACACCACCACCATCAACACCACCACCCTCACACAACCACCAACACCACAATATCAAAACTACTACCACCACCAATGCCTCCACCAGCACTAACACCACCCCCACACTAACACCACCTCTACAACTACCACCACAGTAACGCCACTACCCCTACACTAACACCACTGCAACCACACTACACCACCACCACCACCGCTACACTATCACCAAAGTCACGCTACCAAAATCACTATCACAGTAACACCACCGCCACCACACTAATACCAAAACATCCACAACCACTTCGTTAACACCAATGCCATACTTACACCACCACCACACTAACACCACCAAAACACTAACGCCACTACACTAACGCCACCACACTTACACCACTACTACTACACTAAGACACCACCACACTAACACCACCAAAACACTAGCACCACCACATTAACACCACCCCTCCAATAACATCACAGCCACACTAACACCACTACCACTAAAATAACACAACCATTACACTAACAGAAGCACTTCAATAACACCACCACCACACTAATGCCACTACCACAGTAACACCACAACCCTCACTCTAACACCACCACTACACTAATTTCACCCCCACCACACTAATATTACATTCACAACACTAACACCATTATATCACTAACAACAGCACCACACTAATACCAACACCACACTAACACCACCACATCACTAACACCACCACCATCACCAAACTAATACAACCACACTAACATCACCATCACACTAACACCACCGCCTCCACACTAACACCATCACCTCATTAACACCAACTTCATACTAACCCCACCACTACTACCACACTAACAATACAACCGCCAAGCTAAAACCACCACCACACTAACACTGCCAGGTTAGTAACACCACCACCACACTAACACCACAGCTACCACACTAACACAACCATAGCACTAACACCACCACCACGCTAACACTACCACCACACTAAACACCCCCACCACACTAACACCATCACTACACTAACACCCCCACCACACTAACACAATCACCACACTAACACCACCACCACGCTAACACTACCACCACACTAACACCACTATCACGCTAACGCTACCACCACACTAACACCACCCCACTAACACCACCACCACCACCACACTTACACCACCACCATACTAACACCACAACCACAAACCATACCACAGACGGGGACAGAACCCGCGATCATAGAATCTCAAAACTCCAGACCGTCGCGTTGGCCACTGGACCAGCTAGCCACAATAAGATTACTCCAACTAGGTATATTTCTACACCATAGGAAGGTTAGCATAGGCACCACTGTCATTAGGCAATCGTGTCATTACGCTTTCGTGAGTCATGTTGACCACCACCACACTAACACCGCCACCACACTAACAACACCACTACACTAACACCACCACATTAACACCACCACACTAACACCACCACCCTAACACGACTACCACACTAACACCGCCACTACGTTCTGTCATCCTTCACATCGTCTTTTGCATTTTGATGAAGAAGGGAAGGCAGGAGAGGAATGGCGTCAATCTTGGTGGGCGGGTCGTTGAGAAGAGCTAACAAAGAGGCGAGACAATTCCAGCTCTCCTGTGTCTTCCAGTCCCTGCCTTCCAGCCTTGCTGGAACAATAACTTCCTTCTTCTGGAAAACGAAAAGATAACGCGATCCTGGATCCAATCCCCGTGTGTGCAGTGGTGTGTGTGTGTGTGTGTGTGTGTGTGTGTGTGTGTGTGTGTGTGTGTGTGTGTGTGTGTGTGTGTGTGTGTGTATGTGTGTGTGTGTGTACTCGCCTAATTGTGGTTGCAGGGGTCAAGTCATAGCTCATGGTCCCGCCTCTTCACTGGTCTCTTCCAGGTCCACTCTCTTCCTGCTCCATAAGCTTTATCATACCTCTTCTTAAAGTTATATACGGTACCTGCCTCCACTACCTTACTTTCCAGACTATTCCACTTCCTGACAATTCTATGACTGAAGAAATACTTTCTATCATCCTTGTGAATCACCTGAGTCTTCAGTTTCCAAATCTAACCCGTTGTCGCTTTGTCCCATCTCTGGAACATCTTATATCTGTTCACCTCGTCGATTCCTATCAGTACTTTATATGTTATCATGTCCTCCCTGTCCCTCCTGTTCTCCAGTGTCGTCAAGTCAATTTCTCTTAACCCATCCTACCAGGGCATGCCCCTTAGCTTTGGGGCTAGTCTCGTTGCAAACCTTTGGACGTTCTCTAATTTCCTGACGTGCTTGCCCACGTGTGTGTTCCAACCCGGTGCTGCATATCCAATGTAAACCTGACCTACATGGTGTACAAGAGTCCTGAACGAGTCCTTACTGAAATGTCGGGAAGCTCTTCTTAGGTTTGCTAGTCACCCATGTGCCGCAGCAGTTATTTGGTTGATGTGCGTCCACACTAAAGGAAAGATCTTTTTCCCTAAGTCAGGTTTTGTAGTCTTTAGCCCCTTTGGCTGTATTCTGTCTGCGGTATTCTTTACCCTTCCACGATTTTTATGACTTTACACTCGGCGGGGTTGAACTCCAGGTACTGAGGGAAATGCTACAAGGTAAGTCAAAGATTAAATATCGGACTGGAATGGGATTTATCTTGAAAGACAGCTTTCGCCTACACAGCCGTCTCTGCAGGCGATGCCTTGAGAAGCTGTCGTATGCATTCCCTAAGGGCTGAAAATATAAATATTATTTAAGTCTAATTACCCCCTAGGGGGTGTTATGTTTTTCAAAAGTGAATACTGACTATACATACTGGTGTGGGCTCAAAGGCCCTCCTATAACCGAGTGTGTGGTACATCTAGAGAAAAATGTACCAGCTATCTGCTGTGCAGCTGACATACCTAGTCTCATTACTTACTAGACTTACCTGGGCATCTGTATCGGACGCGTATAATCACTCGGGTATCGGTGTCTTGATTGAAGCAGATGTGCTCTTTGAGGATTGTCGCTCTACTCCGTCAGGATCACAACATTCGTTATTACACTGTTCATCAAGTATTGTCTATTATTCACAATCTTATCACTGAAGAAGCTGCTCACACTTCTCTGTAAGTGTTTTGGTGTGTTCTTTAAGATACTTTTATGCACAAAAACGCCCGGATCAGTGTTTTTTGTTCATTATCCCGGCGTCAATGTGTCCCTTAGCAGGGTTATAAGCAATCTAGCGAGCGGCGTTTCCGTCTACCCTCAGCTTCCCGACACACAAAAGAAGTGCCGACAAAGTATATTTCCCCTGCTTGTTAAACCTCCTCCATGAAGCAATGCAGAATGCATGATTCTTGCTGTCCGGGCATACACAACAATGTGCACTATCTTTACCATGGTAATAAATGGGTGCAGGATTTTCCTTAATTATCCTGCTAAGGTAAGAGACTGATTGTCTCTCATTAACTACACTACTTGCAACACTGGTCTCTTGCAAAGAAGTCGCATGACCCGTAACTGGTACACGCTGGTTAAACATCTGTTGGTAATTACTTGATGTTGCAGTAAACAAGATGCTTGCCCCTTCTGAGAGGGCTGGGCCCCTCAGGGCTGAAGGGGGCTGATACCCCCTCCTGGAGAAATTTTCTCCACACCAAGAGCCAGTTGCTAGACCCTGCCTGTAGCCTGTCAAGATCCCACTGTAGTTCTGCCTGATCCTCCTTCGATTGAGTTGTCCTCATTAACTTGACATAATCTGCAAACAGACACTTCTGAGTCTGTTCCGTCACGTCGTTCACATATATCAGAAACAGCACCGGTCCTCGACTTGACCCCTGAGAAACCCCGCTCGTCACAGTGCCCACTCTGACACCTCTTCATGTACCATGACTTGCTGTTACCTTCCTGTCAGGTATTCCCTGAGCCACTGCAGTGCCTTCCCTGTTATACGTGCCTGGTCCTAAACTTTAGCACTAATCTCTTGAGTGAAACTGAGTCAAAAGCCATTTTACAGCCCAAAAAAATTCAATGTACCCGCCCCTCTCTCTGTGTTGTCTTACTGCTGTCACCTTGTCATAGAAGTCAAGGTACTTTGTTACACAGGATTTCCCGTCCCTGAATCCGTGCTGGTTGTCGCAGATAAGCTCATTCCTTTCTAAGCGCTTCACCACTCTTCTGATAATCTTGACCGTGACTTTACATACTATGCATGTCAGTGATAATGGTCTGTAATGTAATACTGCATGTGTGTCTCTTTTTTTTTAAAAAATGGGACTACATTTGCTTTCTTCCATACCTCAGGTAGTCGCCCTGTTTCGATAGATGTGTTGAAGATTGTTGTTAGTGGTACACAGAACGCCTTTGCTTCTTCTGTCAGGAACCATGGAGAGATGTTATCTGGCCATATCGCCTCTGAGTTATCTAGTTCGCTTAGCAGCCTCTTCACCTCCTCGGTTGTGTGTATTGTGTCTAGCACTTGATGGAGTACGCCTAGCACTCTGGAGTCCTTTCTGTCTCCACTGTGACTCCGTTAAATTCCATATTTCTCGGTCATTTCTTGTGATCTCCCCTCCTCCCTTCTTCAGTCTGATTACCTGGTCCTTCACTGTTGTTTTCTTCCTGTTGTGGCTGTACAACAACTTTGGGTCGGACTTGGCTTTCACTGCTATGTGCGTACTCACCTAGTTGAATTCACCTAGTTGTGGTTGCAGGGGTCGAGACATAGCTCCTGGCCCCGCCTCTTCACTGGCCTCTACTGGGTCACTCTCCCCGCACCATGAGCTTTATCATACCTCTGCTTAAGGCTGTGAATGGATCCTACGTCTACTACATCGCTTCCCAAACTATTCCACTTCCTGACTACTCTGTGACTGAAGTAATACTTCCTAACATCCCTGTGATTTATCTGTGTCTTCAATTTTCAACTGTGTCCCCTTGTTGCTGTGTCCCATCTCTGGAACATTCTGTTTCTGTCCACCTTGTCAATTCCTCTCAGTATTTAAATTGTCGTTATAATTTCGTCCCTCTCTCTCCTGTCCTCCAGTGTAGTCAGGTCGATTTCCTTTAACCTCTCCTTGTAGGACATACCCCTTAGCTCCGGGACTAGTCTTATTGAAAGCCTTAGCACTTTCTCTGGTTTCTTTACGTGCTTGGCTAGACGTGTGCGCGTGTGTATGTGTGTATTCATTGTCTTGCAATAGCTTATTCTCGTCTCATGACTCAGCGTCTTAATCAGCTAGTGGTTAACCAGGTAGTGGTTAACCAGATAGTGGTTAACCAGGTAGTGGTTAACCAGCTAGTGGTTAACCAGCTAGTGGTTAACCAGCTAGTGATTAACCAGCTAGTGGTTAACCAGCTAGTGATTAACCAGCTAGTGGTTAACCAGCTAGTGATTAACCAGCTAGTGGTTAACCAGCTAGTGGTTAACCAGCTAGTGGTTAACCAGCTAGTGATTAACCAGCTAGTGGTTAACCAGCTAGTGATTAACCAGCTAGTGGTTAACCAGCTAGTGATTAACCAGGGAGTGGTTAACCAGCTAGTGGTTAACCAGCTAGTGGTTAACCAGCTAGTGATTAACCAGCTAGTGGTTAACCAGCTAGTGGTTAACCAGCTAGTGGCTAATACAAAGAAAAAGAATTCGTCCATGAGACAAGGAAAAGGGCAACAGCTGTAACAAATTTTTAAATGAGAATATAGACAGACCACATTAATTAAAGATCAAGCCCAGAATATGAGTATCAGAGACTAACTGTTTCTTGGCTGCTTTGTGGATATTTATTCCTCGGTGTTCCTAGTTTATATTAAGTAACAGAGCAATTTGCCCCCCCCCCCAAAAAAAAAAATTGGTAGAGGAGGCTTATGATTTATTTTTCTGGGGCTTTGATGATAACAGAATGATTATAGAACATTAAGACTGGTAATTTAAACATCCGAGGTGACCCGCTTACCTGGTAGGGGTCACCTGTAAATACAATTAGGACAAAGGAGAGAACCATGTTATGTGCAGCATTTTTTGTCCAGGAGAGAAGCTGGCAATGATTGGTTGTCTTGGGAAATGTATGTTGATTGCTCCATTGAGTAATACGTCAAGGAAATTGCGGTTCCATTGTCAATAACTTGGGGTCTCTTCTCTTGCATGGTACATGTTGCACATTGCTTCTGCAGGAAGGTACAGTCTGCTTGTTTTATGTTCTAAACGTATGTATTCTTGAGACTTCTGTCTAGTATTTTGTGTCACGACAAAATAATATGGAATTAGTAGCTGTTGCAGTGGGAAGACACACACACACACACACACACACACACACACATCTATATATATATATATATATATATATATATATATATATATATATATATATATATATATATATATATATATATATATATATATATATATATATATATATATACAAAACCACTGTGAAAGAATAGAGAAATCCCAAGCGCTTTCGTGACTACTCACATTATCAAGGAACAATGTCAAGTAACATTATCAAGGAACAGTGGTTGTTTTGCATATTCTGAAATCACCTGTTTACTGTGATCTTATTGCATATATATATATATATATATATATATATATATATATATATATATATATATATATATATTATATATATATATATGTATATATATATATATATTTTATCACACTGGCCGATTCCCACCAAGGCAGGGTGGCCCGAAAAAGAAAAACTTTCACCATCATTCACTCCATCACTGTCTTGCCAGAAGGGTGCTTTACACTACAGTTTTTAAACTGCAACATTAACACCCCTCCTTCAGAGTGCAGGCACTGTACTTCCCATCTCCAGGACTCAAGTCCGGCCTGCCGGTTTCCCTGAACCCCTTCATAAATGTTACTTTGCTCACACTCCAACAGCACGTCAAGTATTAAAAACCATTTGTCTCCATTCACTCCTATCAAACACGCTCACGCATGCCTGCTGGAAGTCCAAGCCCCTCGCACACAAAACCTCCTTTACCCCCTCCCTCCAACCTTTCCTAGGCCGACCCCTACCCCGCCTTCCTTCCACTACAGACTGATACACTCTTGAAGTTATTCTGTTTCGCTCCATTCTCTCCACATGTCCGAACCACCTCAACAACCCTTCCTCAGCCCTCTGGACAACAGTTTTGGTAATCCCGCACCTCCTCCTAACTTCCAAACTACGAATTCTCTGCATTATATTCACACCACACATTGCTCTCAGACATGACATCTCCACTGCCTCCAGCCTTCTCCTCGCTGCAACATTCATCACCCATGCTTCACACCCATATAAGAGCGTTGGTAAAACTATACTCTCATACATTCCCCTCTTTGCCTCCAAGGACAAAGTTCTTTGTCTCCACAGACTCCTAAGTGCACCACTCACCCTTTTCCCCTCATCAATTCTATGATTCACCTCATCTTTCATAGACCCATCCGCTGACACGTCCACTCCCAAATATCTGAATACATTCACCTCCTCCATACTCTCTCCCTCCAATCTGATATCCAATCTTTCATCACCTAATCTTTTTGTTATCCTCATAACCTTACTCTTTCCTGTATTCACTTTCAATTTTCTTCTTTTGCACACCCTACCAAATTCATCCACCAATCTCTGCAACTTCTCTTCAGAATCTCCCAAGAGCACAGTGTCATCAGCAAAGAGCAACTGTGACAACTCCCACTTTATGTGTGATTCTTTATCTTTTAACTCCACGCCTCTTGCCAAGACCCTCGCATTTACTTCTCTTACAACCCCATCTATAAATATATTAAACAACCACGGTGACATCACACATCCTTGTCTAAGGCCTACTTTTACTGGGAAATAATTTCCCTCTTTCCTACATACTCTAACTTGAGCCTCACTATCCTCGTAAAAACTCTTCACTGCTTTCAGTAACCTACCTCCTACACCATACACCTGCAACATCTGCCACATTGCCCCCCTATCCACCCTGTCATACGCCTTTTCCAAATCCATAAATGCCACAAAGACCTCTTTAGCCTTATCTAAATACTGTTCACTTATATGTTTCACTGTAAACACCTGGTCCACACACCCCCTACCTTTCCTAAAGCCTCCTTGTTCATCTGCTATCCTATTCTCCGTCTTACTCTTAATTCTTTCAATAATAACTCTACCATACACTTTGCCAGGTATACTCAACAGACTTATCCCCCTATAATTTTTGCACTCTCTTTTATCCCCTTTGCCTTTATACAAAGGAACTATGCATGCTCTCTGCCAATCCCTAGGTACCTTACCCTCTTCCATACATTTATTAAATAATTGCACCAACCACTCCAAAACTATATCCCCACCTGCTTTTAACATTTCTATCTTTATCCCATCAATCCCGGCTGCCTTACCCCCTTTCATTTTACCTACTGCCTCACGAACTTCCCCCACACTCACAACTGGCTCTTCCTCACTCCTACAAGATGTTGTTCCTCCTTGCCCTATACACGAAATCACAGCTTCCCTATCTTCATCAACATTTAACAATTCCTCAAAATATTCCCTCCATCTTCCCAATACCTCTAACTCTCCATTTAATAACTCTCCTCTCCTATTTTTAACTGACAAATCCATTTGTTCTCTGTATGTGTGTGTGTGTGTATGTGTGTATGTGTCTATCCATCTCCCACTGGAGCAGCTACTAATGTATATATATATATATATATATATATATATATATATATATATATATATATATATATATATATAAAAAATGATATCTGGCTGAAGGAGACTCGAACCTACGAACCTTAGGACAAGGTACGCAGTGCTTTACCAATCTACCCACACTGGACAATACCTTGGCGTGTAGCTTGCGCTACACGTTTGATCCAAGGCAGCCAGCTTTCAGGGAGAAGGCTTACAGCTTTTCATCTCATCCCCTGCATGCATCAGCCTTACTAGAGATTTTTAACAATGCAAGGAATTCGCGAGAGCACACACACACACACACACACACACACACACACACACACACACACACACACACACACACACACACACACACTACCGTACTGAACCTGACACACACATACACACACACACACACACACACACACACACACACACACACACACACACACACACACACACACACACACACACACACACACACACACACACACACACACACACACACACACACACACACACACACACACACACACACACACACACACACACACACACACACACACACACACACACACACACACACACACACACACACACACACACACACACACACACACACACACACACACACACACACACACACACACACACACACACACACACACACACACACACACACACACACACACACACACACACACACACACACACACACACACACACACACACACACACACACACACACACACACACACACACACACACACACACACACACACACACACATACACACACACACACGCACACACACACACACACACACACACACACACACACACACACACACACACACACACACACACACACACAGACACACACACACAAACACACACACACACACACACACACACACACACACACACACACACACACACACACACACACACACACACACACACACATACACACACACACACACACACACACACACACACACACACACACACACACACACACACACACACACACACACACACACACACACATTCACACACACACAGACAGCAGTGGTGATAGGAAGAGGAATTGGAAGGTAAGAAACCCTGCTCCATGAGCTTTATCATACCTCGTCTTGAAAAAAAAAACAGTATGTATGGCTCCTGCCTCCACTACATCACTTAAGTGTAAGTGCAGACTGTTCCACTTCATGACAACTCTATGACTGAAGAAATACTTCCTAACATCCCTTTGATTCATCTGAGTCTTAAACTTCCAATTGTGACCTCTTGTTTCTGTGTCCCCTCTCTAGAACATCCTGTCTCTGTCCACCTTAACTATACCACGCAGTATTTTGTACGTCGTTATCATGTCTCCCCTAACCCTCCTGTCCTTCAGTGTCGTCAGGCCGATGTCCCTAACCTTTCTTCGTAGGATATTCCCCTTAGCTCTGGAACTAGCCTTGTTGCAAACTTTTGCACTTTCTCTAATTTCTTGACGTGCTTGACCAGGTGTGGGTTCCAAACTGGTGCTGCATACTTCAGTATGTGCCTGATGTATACG
>NW_027199399.1:0-5000 GCF_038502225.1 Cherax quadricarinatus | reverse complement strand
TAACGGACAAATCCATTCGTTCTCTACGCTTTCTTTCTCCATATACTCTACTCCTCTTATAACACTTTTGCTTTGTAAAAACCTCTAATAAGCTAACTTTTTCTCTTTTATCACACCCTTTACTTCATCATTCCACAAATCACTCCTCTTTCCTCCTGCCCCCACCCTTCTATAACCACAAACTTCTGCCCCACATTCTAATACTGCATTTTTAAAACTATTCCAACCTTCTTCAACCCATCCACTACTCATACCTGCACCAGCCCACCTTTCTGCCAATAGTTGCTTACATCTCACCAGAACTTCCTCCTCCCTTAGTTTATACACTGTCACCACCACGAACGAGTGGTAAATCATCAATAACACTACGACAAGCCGAGGATTCGAACCCATGTCTTTTTTTGGCCCGTGTCATGGTGAACGAAAGCCACACATGTTGATGCTCTTAAGTATATATGCACACACACACACACACATATATATATATATATATATATATATATATATATATATATATATATATATATATATATATATATATATATATAATTCTATTTATGTTTCTTCTGGGTATTACATTGTTAATTAGCAGATTTTTAATCTTTTCTCTCATATTGTATCATATTCGTTATCATTTTATTTCATGTTCACTGTGATTTTCTTTAATGTTCAGTGTAATTTTGTTTCGTGTTCACTTTATTTGGTTTTATATTCTCTTTCAATATTTCAAGTCCTGGTAGAATGAAAAGACCAGAATTCCAAGGATAACCTGGAACAAGATGTTGGTACAGATTGTACCACCAGAGGAAGAACACGCAAAGTTTTAGCTGACATTTTGTCCCATTAGGAGTATTTTATTAGAGTATCCTGAATTCATGTAATTAGTGGAGCATATTGTGTTCCACACCATCCTCAATACAGGCCAGAGAGATGACTCTATATTTTTCAACTGACTGTCAATAGTTGATCCCATTCAATGGAATTATGTTATTCATGGGAATTATACGAGCACCATCAATAGATTATTACTGGGGCCAGAAATGTATAGATTCCCATGTTGTTGAAGTGTTTCCTGGTAAGCGATTCGGACGTTTTCTATATTTTAGGAACATCAACGACAACACCCAGTCAAACTATGGACAAACTTCAGAAAATCAGATCAACATTCGACAACTTCCTCCATACTCTCTCCGATCTGATTGCCAATAAATCATTGCATATATTCATTGATACTCTCCTCACCTTGTTCTCTTCAATGATTGATTTTAATTTCTTTAATTTACATACGCACCCAAATTCTTTTTACCAACCGCTGTAACTTCTCTTCACAATCTCTAAAAAAGAACCAAGTCATCAGCAAAAAAGCAACTGCAACGACTCCCAGCCCTCATTAGGTTCACTATTTGTCAGTCCCACACCTCTCCTTAACACTTTACCATTCACATCATTACAACCCCATTTGAAGTCTGGGTTAGCCTAGACGGACTGTGGTTTGAGTCTCTCTCTCTCTCGATATATATATATATATATATATATATATATATATATATATATATATATATATATATATATATATATATATATATATCGTGCCGAATAGGTAAAATTAGTCATTTAAAATTAAGTCCTTTTTAAAATTTTATCTTATATGTTTAAAGATATATTTTTTATTCATTTATGTTACCGAAAAAAAATAATAACTTTATACCAAAAGAACCTTAGAAAACTTACCAAACCTTATTATAACGAGCGCAATTTAATTTACCCTAATCCAACGAAATATATTTTAGATAATTTTACAATAATTTAATAATAAACAAACACAATGAAATATAGTTTTTCGTTACATTCAGAATGATTTTTGCGAAATTATTCAATACACAAATTTTCGCTTGCCTTATTCGGCAAGAAGAGCGTTGGCATATAAGTCAAAATCATAAGTTTTACCTATTAGGCACGACATAAATATCAAGAGAAAGAGAAAAGAGAGAGAGAGGGAGCGAGAGAGAGAGAGAGAGAGAGAGAGAGAGAGAGAGAGAGAGAGCGAGAGAGAGAGAGAGAGAGAGAGAGAGAGAGAGAGAGAGAGAGAGAGAGAGAGAGATTGTTTATGAGCATATATATATGTGTATGTATGTGTGAGTGTGTGTGTGTGTGTGTGTGTGCACGCGCGTGCGTGTACACTTGATCAGTGTTGCAGTGGTAGGTGGAGAATTGGAATTACTCCCTATCTTTCATTTTTAATTTTAAACCCTTTTTGATCTCCAGTGGTACGTTCTGAGTCAAGCATAAAGCTGATTTTAGAAGGGAGAAGTGTTTGAACGATGGCAAGGGTTAGGGGAGAGAGAGAGAGAGAGAGAGAGAGAGAGAGAGAGAGAGAGAGAGAGACAGACAGACAGACAGACAGAGACAGACAGAGAGAGAGAGAGAGAGAGAGAGAGAGAGAGAGAGACAGACAGACAGACAGACAGAGACAGACAGACAGACAGACAGACAGACAGACAGAGAGAGAGAGAGAGAGAATGAGAAAGAGAGAAACCTAACCTTGTCAAACCTTGCGTAAAAAAGAGAGAATGAGAAACAGAGAAAGAGAGAGAGAAATCTTCTCACTTTTCACAATCACATGTAACTCGAGAAATGAATTCCCGATTTTTATTCTGACTGCATTGATTTAAAAAAGCAGAGAAAAAAACCAGAAAGCAGGAATTGGGAAATGGACAAGTTATCATTGGCAATACTAGACAAAGAGGGGTGGAAGAAATAAAGATAAAGTGGTGGAAAGCGAGAGAGAGAGAGAGAGAGAGAGAGAGAGATTTCTACACTAACTTTGTCACTGGGTATCCAGCAAGTTTATCTCAGGAACATGACAGTCATGTATGATCCTCTGACATATACATCAGAAACCAGCTTGGCATCACAGCAGGACATACTTGAGAATTTTCAGGTCATCTCCTCAAATGATCGACAATACTCCACTGTTCCGTACTGTAAGCACACCACCAAGAGTTTCCATCAAAGGGAATCCCTTCACGAGTTCAAAATTATTTGATCAACTTCAGACCATTATTGAGAACCAGAACAAGTTTATAACAACTGAATCAGGACTGAAATTCTCAGCTTAAGACCAACACAACAACAACAACAAAAATTGGTGGAAATCTGGTCGCCCTGGAAATTCGATTTCAGTTTCCTCAGTCACCGCTTTGGGGACTGTGGCGTTATAATCTAGTTGATGTTTGTTAGACACCTATAATAATAATACAGACCGTAGCTGATATCAGTGACATATGCAGATCATTTCGGGAAAATTAGGTAATTTTGTCCCCAGGATGCAACCCACACCAGTCTGCTAACACCCAGGTACCTACTTCATGCTAGGTAAACAGGGACACCAGGTGTCTTAAAGAAACACGTCCTAATGTTTCCACCCATACTGTGGATCAAACTACAGACCTCAGTGTGGGAGCTGAGTGCGCTGCCAACCACTACGGGCAAGTGACAATGGAGCAGGTTATCTAGGTGTCCCACTACACTATTAATTGTTCATTTCAATCAACCAATACCGTGAGAGGTGGTCTCGCCAGCCGAGGTGAAGTTGTACTTGACCACTCAGCTGTTGTAGATATGGAAGCATCCATATTGTATGATTATTACTGGTGGAAATTGTCCTGGTAAGCACAAACGAGCCTATATATCTACACACACACACACACACACATTAAATATATATATATATATATATACATATATATATATATATATATATTATATATATATATTATATATATATATATGTGTGTGTGTGTGTGTGTGTGTGTGTGTGTGTGTGTGTGTGTGTGTGTGTGTGTGTGTGTGTGTGTGTGTGTGTGTATCGTGCCGAATATGTAAAACTGGCCAATTAGCAAGAACTCATTTAAAATTAAGTCCTTTCTAAAATTTTCTTTTGTACGTTTAAAGAATTATTGTTTTCATTAATGTTAATGTAAAAAAATTTAATTTTGCACCAAACGAATCTTAGAAAACTTACCTAACCTTATTATAACAAGAACAATTTATTTTAGTCTAACCCAACTAAATATATTTTAGATTTGTTTACAATAATTTAATACTAAACAAACACAGTGAAATATATTTTTTTCGTTAGGTTCAGAATGATTTTGTCGAAATTATTGCATACACAAATTTTCACTTGTCCTATATGGCAAGATGAGCGTTGCTATTTAAGCCAAAATCGCAAGTTCTGCCTATTCGGCACGACATGATATATATATATATATATATATATATATATATATATATATATATATATATATATATATATATAATCACTGTCCTATGGCTGCCTTCCAGGTATAGAACAGTGATATATATATAATTAGGAAGAACGAAGGGATCCCTGTCATACGTGAGATTCTAGAACTGAGTTGGACCAATATCAGTGAAGCTATCACTGCTAATGTTTATCATAGATTTATATCTCAACTGTACTCTCAACACTGTGCTGTTGCAGCTTCTGGAAGGACAATGACTGGTCAAAGATCAGCTTCTTACTCGCTACAGACACCGTCAAACAGTTGGCGGCTCCTCCTTGCTCTCAAAGAGCACAAGGTCAGAATTATTGAATACACTCAATGACTGGGACAATATTTTCGTCATTGTTTATTTTCTCCTGAAGATTAATAAACTACAGAACACAGTTCTGTGTTCTTCCAACAGAACATACTTCTGAGTTCTGTTGGAAGAACAGAGCCACAGTAGAGGCTCTTAGTAATTATATATTTTTAAAACATCATCATCATACAGACACAGGGAAAAAGACATATATGCAACGTTTAAATCAACCAGAGTTTTGTCAAGCCAGAGTTCGGGCCCACTTTTTTTTTTAATAAAAAAATTGAGTTCATTATTTCTTACCGAGAAATAGTGCATAATTCAGGCAACATTTTGATGCCTATATTTTTTTAACGATTTTTATAAGTTGTTTTATCGCTCTTTTCTTCTGT
>NW_027199398.1:0-32598 GCF_038502225.1 Cherax quadricarinatus | reverse complement strand
GGAGTTGATGTGTTTAGTCCATCAATCTTGATGGACTGAAAACATCGACTCGAGGCTGAGGGACTGATAACCTCAAACTCCTCATTTTCCACCATTTATCTCTGTATCAGACTGAGGAAGCCACTTGCTGGCAAAATGTTTTCACAATAAGAACTCCCAAACATTGTTTTCAAAAGTGTCAAATTCTTCAATTTGTTGTTTTTTCTAAACCATTTATGAATTAAAATACAGTAATAAAAAAATGAATAAGAACTTCTAGGTATTAATTGGGCTGCATTTATTTTGTTCCTTGCAAAAGTTGTTATAACTTTGATATAAGACAAACTAAAAACTATTTGAAACCAGAATGAAATACAATAAACTTACCTCATTTCTTAGAAGAATAAGCTTTACTTTTTACTAGAAAAATGCCAAAGAACTACTTCCTCCTCGCTTTTTTGTTCAGTGTACTATTGTTTGATCTCCTCATATTTAGCATGTGTCATAACAATTTTGATAATGCTTATCTTGTTAATCTTATTTAACTCTTAAACTAGTTGCAATATATTTAAACTGTTACCTGGTAACTGGATATGATGTGTGTAAATATACAGTTATGTACAAATACAGTGGACCCCCGCATAACGATTACCTCCGAATGTGACCAATTATGTAAGTGTATTTATGTAAGTGCGTTTGTATGTGTATGTTTGGGGGTCTGAAATGGACTAATCTACTTCACAATATTTCTTATGGGAACAAATTCGGTCAGTACTGGCACCTGAACATACTTCTGGAGTGAAAAAATATCGTTAACCGGGGGTCCACTGTACATTATTCATGGACAACAAAAGTTGTTGTTGACCCTCTGCCCTAAAGAACTGCAGTAAGCCAGGAGAAAAGTACAGTGGGTAAGTTATATGCTTTTTGTAAATTAAAAAAGATGGTTGGCTCCCTTGGAATTTTTTTTTACTAATATTTCTTTTATGTACTACATATAGTACTTTGAAACATGTTTGTGTGCCAATGTTTTGTTTTTTCATTCTAGACCTTGGCATCCATTACACAGCAAGTTCCAGCTTCATGTGTGGACTTATTTGGGCTTGACCCGAAACTCTTGGATGCCCTCATGCCTTTTCAACATGATGGTGTGTGGTGAGTACCTTCCCTATCTGTTAGCTGTTAACATGACACCAAGAATTTTTAGTGAGTTGAGAATAAGTGGGGATCTCTTCTCTGGGGGTGGGGGATGCTCCTCTCCCCATAAGTTGCTAGCCTGACTAAAAGCTCAATATCCCTCTCATTATATATGGAGGGGATATTTCCCCTTTCATCAAAATTTGCTCACACTCCTGACTGGTGACGTGGAATGCTTTATGGACATGGATTACAGAATGTGAAATATGGATTTTGAATGGTTTTACTTGCATTGTGATTATCATTTATGTAATATAAGACTGAGTTGGTCATAATAGTAACAGGCTGATATTGACAGTGTTAATTTGTTATATCTTCTTCTTTCAACACACCGGCTGTATCCCACCGAGGAGGGGTGGCCCAAAAGGAAAAACGAAAGTTTCTCCTTTTACATTTAGTAATATATACAGGAGAAGAGGTTACTAGCCCCTTGCTCCCGGCATTTTAGTCGCCTCTTACAACACGCATGGCTTACGGAGGAAGAATCATGTTCCACTTTCCCATGAAGGTAAGAGGAAATAAACAAGAACAAGAACTAGAAAGAAAATAAAAGAAAGCCCAGAGGAAGTGTATATATATGCTTGTACATGTATGTGTAGTGTGACCTAAGTGTAAGTAGAAGTAGCAAGACATACCTGAAATCTTGCATGTGTATGAGACAATAAAAAGACACCAGCAATCCTACCATCGTGTAAAACAATTACAGGCTTCCATTTTACACTCGCTTGGCAGGACGGTGGTACCTCCCTGGGCGGTTGCTGTCTACCAACCTACTACTTAGAATTTTTTATATATTGTTAAAAAGCAAGTAAATTTATTTAGGTACAGGTCCACAGGTACAATTATCATACTTATTAACATGTGTGGAAATTAGGAGAAGGTGTGGAGCTAATAAAAGTATTATTCAGAGGGCTGAAGAGGGTTTGTTGAGGTGTTTTGGTCATTTAGAGAGAATGGATCAAAGTAGAATGACATGGAGAGCGTATAAATCTGTAGGGGAAGGAAGGCGGGGTAGGGGTCGTCCTCGAAAAGGTTGGAGGGAGGGGGTGAAGGAGGTGTTGTGGGCGAGGGGTTTGGACTTCCAGCAAGCGTGTGTGAGCATGTTAGTTAGGAGCGAATGGAGACAAATGGTATTTGGGACCTGACGAGCTGTTGGAGTGTGAGCAGGGTAATATTTAGTGAAGGGATTCAGGAAACCGGTTATTTCATATAGCCGGACTTGAGTCCTGGAAATGGGAAGTACAATGCCTGCACTCTAAAGGAGGAGTTTGGGATATTGGCAGTTTAGAGGAATATATTGTGTATTTTTATACATATATACTTCTAAACTGTTGTACGTATTCTGGGCACCTCTGCAAAAACAGTGATTATGTGTGAGTGAGGTGAAAGTGTTGAATGATGATGAAAGTATTTTCTTTTTGGGGATTTTCTTTCTTTTTGGGTCACCCTGCCTTGGTGGGAGACGGCCGACTTGTTGAAAAAAAAAAAAAAAATTACTTAGGGCAAGTAAGAGTAATTGTGGTAGGGGACTTGAATGCTAAAGTAGGAGAAACTTTTAGAGAGGGTGTGGTAGGTAAGTTTGGGGTGCCAGGTGTAAATGATAATGGGAGCCCTTTGATTGAACTTTGTATAGAAAGGGGTTTAGTTATAGGTAATACATATTTTAAGAAAAAGAGGATAAATAAGTATACACGATATGATGTAGGGCGAAATGACAGTAGTTTGTTGGATTATGTATTGGTAGATAAAAGACTGTTGAGTAGACTTCAGGATGTACATGTTTATAGAGGGGCCACAGATATATCAGATCACTTTCTAGTTGTAGCTACACTGAGAGTAAAAGGTAGATGGGATACAAGGAGAATAGAAGCATCAGGGAAGAGAGAGGTGAAGGTTTATAAACTAAAAGAGGAGGCAGTTAGGGTAAGATATAAACAGCTATTGGAGGATAGATGGGCTAATGAGAGCATAGGCAATGGGGTCGAAGAGGTATGGGGTAGGTTTAAAAATGTAGTGTTAGAGTGTTCAGCAGAAGTTTGTGGTTACAGGAAAGTGGGTGCAGGAGGGAAGAGGAGCGATTGGTGGAATGATGATGTAAAGAGAGTAGTAAGGGAGAAAAAGTTAGCATATGAGAAGTTTTTACAAAGTAGAAGTGATGCAAGGAGGGAAGAGTATATGGAGAAAAAGAGAGAAGTTAAGAGAGTGGTGAAGCAATGTAAAAAGAGAGCAAATGAGAGAGTGGGTGAGATGTTATCAACAAATTTTGTTGAAAATAAGAAAAAGTTTTGGAGTGAGATTAACAAGTTAAGAAAGCCTAGAGAACAAATGGATTTGTCAGTTAAAAATAGGAGAGGAGAGTTATTAAATGGAGAGTTAGAGGTATTGGGAAGATGGAAGGAATATTTTGAGGAATTGTTAAATGTTGATGAAGATAGGGAAGCTGTGATTTCGTGTATAGGGCAAGGAGGAATAACATCTTGTAGGAGTGAGGAAGAGCCAGTTGTGAGTGTGGGGGAAGTTCGTGAGGCAGTAGGTAAAATGAAAGGGGGTAAGGCAGCCGGGATTGATGGGATAAAGATAGAAATGTTAAAAGCAGGTGGGGATATAGTTTTGGAGTGGTTGGTGCAATTATTTAATAAATGTATGGAAGAGGGTAAGGTACCTAGGGATTGGCAGAGAGCATGCATAGTTCCTTTGTATAAAGGCAAAGGGGATAAAAGAGAGTGCAAAAATTATAGGGGGATAAGTCTGTTGAGTGTACCTGGTAAAGTGTATGGTAGAGTTATAATTGAAAGAATTAAGAGTAAGACAGAGAATAGGATAGCAGATGAACAAGGAGGCTTTAGGAAAGGTAGGGGGTGTGTGGACCAGGTGTTTACAGTGAAACATATAAGTGAACAGTATTTAGATAAGGCTAAAGAGGTCTTTGTGGCATTTATGGATTTGGAAAAGGCGTATGACAGGGTGGATAGGGGGGCAATGTGGCAGATGTTGCAAGTGTATGGTGTAGGAGGTAGGTTACTGAAAGCAGTGAAGAGTTTTTACGAGGATAGTGAGGCTCAAGTTAGAGTATGTAGGAAAGAGGGAAATTTTTTCCCAGTAAAAGTAGGCCTTAGACAAGGATGTGTGATGTCACCGTGGTTGTTTAATATATTTATAGATGGGGTTGTAAGAGAAGTAAATGCGAGGGTCTTGGCAAGAGGCGTGGAGTTAAAAGATAAAGAATCACACACAAAGTGGGAGTTGTCACAGCTGCTCTTTGCTGATGACACTGTGCTCTTGGGAGATTCTGAAGAGAAGTTGCAGAGATTGGTGGATGAATTTGGTAGGGTGTGCAAAAGAAGAAAATTAAAGGTGAATACAGGAAAGAGTAAGGTTATGAGGATAACAAAAAGATTAGGTGATGAAAGATTGAATATCAGATTGGAGGGAGAGAGTATGGAGGAGGTGAACGTATTCAGATATTTGGGAGTGGACGTGTCAGCGGATGGGTCTATGAAAGATGAGGTGAATCATAGAATTGATGAGGGAAAAAGAGTGAGTGGTGCACTTAGGAGTCTGTGGAGACAAAGAACTTTGTCCTTGGAGGCAAAGAGGGGAATGTATGAGAGTATAGTTTTACCAACGCTCTTATATGGGTGTGAAGCGTGGGTGATGAATGTTGCAGCGAGGAGAAGGCTGGAGGCAGTGGAGATGTCATGTCTGAGGGCAATGTGTGGTGTGAATATAATGCAGAGAATTCGTAGTTTGGAAGTTAGGAGGAGGTGCGGGATTACCAAAACTGTTGTCCAGAGGGCTGAGGAAGGGTTGTTGAGGTGGTTCGGACATGTAGAGAGAATGGAGCGAAACAGAATGACTTCAAGAGTGTATCAGTCTGTAGTGGAAGGAAGGCGGGGTAGGGGTCGGCCTAGGAAGGGTTGGAGGGAGGGGGTAAAGGAGGTTTTGTGTGCGAGGGGCTTGGACTTCCAGCAGGCATGCGTGAGCGTGTTTGATAGGAGTGAATGGAGACAAATGGTTTTTAATACTTGACGTGCTGTTGGAGTGTGAGCAAAGTAACATTTATGAAGGGATTCAGGGAAACCGGCAGGCCGGACTTGAGTCCTGGAGATGGGAAGTACAGTGCCTGCACTCTGAAGGAGGGGTGTTAATGTTGCAGTTTAAAAACTGTAGTGTAAAGCACCCTTCTGGCAAGACAGTGATGGAGTGAATGATGGTGAAAGTTTTTCTTTTTCGGGCCACCCTGCCTTGGTGGGAATCGGCCGGTGTGATAATAAATAAAATAAGTTTGGGAGAGTATGTAAAGGTAGAAAGTTGAAAGTGAACATAGACAAGAATAAGATGATGAGGGTATCAAATGATTTAGATAAAGAAAAATTAGATACCAGATTGGAGGGAGGGAATATGGAAGAAGTGAATGTGTTCAGATATTTGGGAGTTGGCTTGTCAGCAGATGGGTTTATGAAAGATTAGGTTAACCGTAGAACTGATTAAGAAAAAAATGTGACTGGTGCTTTGAGGTATCTGTGGAGACAAAAAAACGTTATCCATGGAGGCAAAGAAGGGAATGTACGAGAGTGTAGTGGTACCAACACTCTTTTATGGGTATGAAGCATGGGTTGTAAATGCTGCAGTGAAGAGGCAGTTGGAGACAGTGGAGATGTCCTATCTAAGGGCAGTGTGTGGTGTAAATATTATGCAGAAAATTCAGTGTGTGGAAATTAGGAGAAGGTGTGGAGTTAATAAAAGTATTAGTCAGAGGGCTGAAGAGGGGTTGTTGAGGTGGTTTGGTCATTTAGAGAGAATGGATCAAAATGGAATGACATGGAGAGCATTTAAATCTGTAGGGGAAGGAAGGCAGGGTAGGGGTCATCCTCGATAACATTGGAGGGAAGGGGTAAAGGAGGTTTTGTGGGCGAGGGGCTTGGATTTCCAGCAAGCGTGTGTGTGTGTGTTAGATAGGAGTGAATGGAGACAAATGGTTTTTGGGACCTGATGAGCTGTTGGAGTGTGAGCAGGGTAATATTTAGTTAAGGAATTCAGGGAAACCGGTTATTTTTATATAGTCGCACTTGAGTACTTGAAATGGGAAGTGCAATGCCTGCACTTTAAAGGAGGGGTTTGGGATATTGGCAGTTTGGAGGGATAAAAGAGTGATAAAAGAGAAAAAGGTAGCTTATGAGAGGTTTTTACAAAGCAGAAGTGTTATAAGAAGAGCAGAGTATATGGAGAGTAAAAGAAAGGTAAAGAGAGTGGTGAGAGAGTGCAAAAGGAGAGCAGATGATAGAGTGGGAGAGGCACTGTCAAGAAATTTTAATGAAAATAAGAAAAAATTTTGGAGTGAGTTAAACAAGTTAAGAAAGCCTAGGGAAAATATGGATTTGTCAGTTAAAAACAGAGTAGGGGAGTTAGTAGATGGGGAGATGGAGGTATTGGGTAGATGGCGAGAATATTTTGAGGAACTTTTAAATGTTAAGGAAGAAACAGAGGCAGTAATTTCATGCACTGGTCAGGGAGGTATACCATCTTTTAGGAGTGAAGAAGAGCAGAATGTAAGTGTGGGGGAGGTACGTGAGGCATTACGTAAAATGAAAGGGGGTAAAGCAGCTGGAACTGATGGGATCATGACAGAAATGTTAAAAGCAGGGGGGGATATAGTGTTGGAGTGGTTGGTACTTTTGTTTAATAAATGTATGAAAGAGGGGAAGGTACCTAGGGATTGGCAGAGAGCATGTATAGTCCCTTTATATAAAGGGAAAGGGGACAAAAGAGACTGTAAAAATTATAGAGGAATAAGCTTACTGAGTATACCAGGAAAAGTGTACGGTAGGGTTATAATTGAAAGAATTAGAGGTAAGACAGAATGTAGGATTGCGGATGAGCAAGGAGGTTTTAGAGTGGGTAGGGGATGTGTAGATCAGGTGTTTACATTGAAGCATATATGTGAACAGTATTTAGATAAAGATAGGGAAGTTTTTATTGCATTTATGGATTTAGAAAAGGCATATGATAGAGTGGATAGAGGAGCAATGTGGCAGATGTTGCAAGTATATGGAATAGGTGGTAAGTTATTAAATGCTGTAAAGAGTTTTTATGAGGATAGTGAGGCTCAGGTTAGGGTGTGTAGAAGAGAGGGAGACTACTTCCCGGTAAAAGTAGGTCTTAGACAGGGATGTGTAATGTCACCATGGTTGTTTAATATATTTATAGATGGGGTTGTAAAGGAAGTAAATGCTAGGGTGTTCGGGAGAGGGGTGGGATTAAATTTTGGGGAATCAAATTCAAAATAGGAATTGACACAGTTACTTTTTGCTGATGATACTGTGCTTATGGGAGATTCTAAAGAAAAATTGCAAAGGTTAGTGGATGAGTTTGGGAATGTGTGTAAAGGTAGAAAGTTGAAAGTGAACATAGAAAAGAGTAAGGTGATGAAGGTGTCAAATGATTTAGATAAAGAAAAATTGGATATCAAATTGGGGAGGAGGAGTATGGAAGAAGTGAATGTTTTCAGATACTTGGGAGTTGACGTGTCGGCAGATGGATTTATTAAGGGTGAGGTTAATCATAGAATTGATGAGGGAAAAAAGGTGAGTGGTGCGTTGAGGTATATGTGGAGTCAAAAAACGTTATCTATGGAGGCAAAGAAGGGAATGTATGAAAGTATAGTAGTACCAACACTCTTATATGGGTGTGAAGCTTGGGTGGTAAATGCAGCAGCGAGGAGACGGTTGGAGGCAGTGGAGATGTCCTGTTTAAGGGCAATGTGTGATGTAAATATTATGCAGAAAATTCGGAGTGTGGAAATTAGGAAAAGGTGTGGAGTTAATAAAAGTATTAGTCAGAGGGCAGAAGAGGGGTTGTTGAGGTGGTTTGGTCATTTAGAGAGAATGGATCAAAGTAGAATGACATGGAAAGCATATAAATCTATAGGGGAAGGAAGGCAGGGTAGGGGTCGTCCTCGAGAGGGTTGGAGAGAGGGGGTAAAGGAGGTTTTGTGGGCAAGGGGCTTGGACTTCCAGCAAGCGTGCGTGAGCGTGTTAGATAGGAGTGAATGGAGACGAATGGTACTTGGGACCTGACGATCTGTTGGTGTGTGAGCAGGGTAATATTTAGTGAAGGGATTCAGGGAAACCGGTTATTTTCATATAGTCGGACTTGAGTCCTGGAAATGGGAAGTACAATGCCTGCACTTTAAAGGAGGGGTTTGGGATATTGGCAGTTTGGAGGGATATGTTGTGTATCTTTATATGTGTATGCTTCTAAACTGTTGTATTCTGAGCATCTCTGCAAAAACAGTGATAATGTGCGAGTGTGGTGAAAGTGTTGAATAATGATGAAAGTATTTTCTTTTTGGGGATTTTCTTTCTTTTTTTTTTGGGTCACCCTGCCTCGGTGGGAGACGGCTGACTTGTTGAAAAAAAAAAAAAAAATGCTTCTAGACTGTTGTACCTGGGCACCTCTGCAAAATCAGTGATTATGTATGAGTGAGGTGAAAGTGTTGAATGATGATGAAAGTATTTTCTATTTGGGGATTTTCTTTCTTTTTGGATCACCCTGCCTCACTGGGAGATGGCAGGGTTTTAAAAAAAAAAATTATTATTCACGTTGTTAAAGATTTGGCACTAATTACTGGGCAAACTTTAGTACAACATTTGTCTTTATTTTTTTGGTACTTACTTTCTTCCTTCCCCATCGTCATGCCAAACCTCATTGCCTCTCATTCTCTAGGTGCTATATGATCCCCACAGATTAAGCACTTCCCATAATAATAATATTGGCACTCCTCTGGCATGTCAGTGATGGAGTGAGTGAGTGATGGTAAAAATGTTTCTTCTCTTTTTGGGTCACCCTACCTCAGTCGTAGATGGCCAGCTTGTTAAAATAATAATAATAATAATAATAATGAATGATGGGAAATTTGTTTCCCTTTTTGAGTGTAACCCTACGTTAATGGGAGATGGCTGGAGTGTGAAAAAGATATAACAACTGCATTTCTGCACCTGACACCTGATGCCTGTTATCTCTCTCTTAATGGTTCTGAGAAGCATAGCCTTCATGACTTGGTCTCAGACCAGCCCTCCTAAATTTTAATAGAAAAGTTACAGATAAAACCCAATAAAGAAGCATACAAGAAAGTAAGGATAATTGGATACTATATGTAAGTAGGAGTTTACAAGATTTATCTGCCATCTTACCTCTTTATGTTATGGAAAGAAAAGACCGTAAGTTGCTCCCAAGTGCAGAATTTTTAACAGACTGAACTTGCGCTCTCTTGAAGGAAGTGGAGTGAAGGGAGATGTAAAGGATGTACACAAATGGAAAACATATATAAATAAAGATAAAAATATGATACTGATAATGTCTTACTCAAAAGGAGCTCAAAAACAGTAAGGTTCAATTTGGATAAATTCAGGTTTAGAAAAGATATAGGAAAATATTAGTTGTTCAGCAATAGACTTGTAGAGGAGTGAAAACTTTGTCAAGTAATCATCAAATCTAACACCTTGGGTAGCTTTAAAAATAGCTTGGACAAATGTAAATGTGAGAAGGGAAGTTAATCATATTGTGATACCAACAAGAACTGGCCTAGCATAGACCAGTAGGCCTACTGCAGTGCTCTGTTCTTCAGGTCACATTGATATGGCATGAGAAAAGTGATTCCCTATTGGGTTGCAATCTTAGAACACCTGGTACCTGTTTTAGTACCCCAGGTACCTGTTGTAAACACTTCTGGAGCCTGTCTCACTATACCCAAACACCTGTCTTTTTATATCTGTTGTGTAGATTGTTATATTTGTTCACCAGTTGCACCTGCTTCATGTCACTCCATAGTGTGTGTGTGTGTCTCATAACTCACAACATACTGCAGAATTCGGCTACTACTACTATTATATATATCTTTTCCTCCACCTCATGTTTGCATGACCTCCCATCATTAGGAGCAGCCACCACTACTACGGTTATAGCTCCCTTGGCCCCATGCTCAGGGGAGATCATGCAATTAGCCATTTCTCTGTGGACAGTATTGCTGTATTTCTTTGGAAGGTATTTGTTTTGCATATTTATTACATTTTGTTCCTTGATGCTGGTGAAGGGCACTTGATTCACTGAATTGAATCTACTCTTCCATTTATTTGGTTAAACCTGATTACCTCCCATTCCTCAGCCCCTCAAGGGAGGTTCCTTGATGCTGGTGAGGGACTCTTGATATAGGGAATTGGATCTGTGCTCCAGTTCCCTGAATTGAGCCTGAATACCTTCCATCCCTCCCCCCCCCCCAGGTGCTGTATAATCCCTACAGGATTGGTGCTCCCCCATGATTATAATAAATAATCCCATTCCCCAGGGAGATAACCACCTTTAACATTTCCCTGTGAATGTAATAATCATGTGGTGTTAAAGAAAATTAGTAAGCTTTCAGATAATGAAGTCTGTGATGATAGTGTGCACATTCAGTGTATGTTAAAAATATTATGTGACTATTGCACTGTATTATGTTTGCAATTTAGCCTTTGCAGAAATATTTCTTGCCATCTATATATTTTGGCCCCTTGTTATTCTTTTGAATGCATAAATGTGTTTATTGAGTATACCAGGAAAAGTGTACGGTAGGGTTATAATTGAAAGAATTAGAGGTAAGACAGAATGTAGGATTGCGGATGAGCAAGGAGGCTTCAGAGTGGGTAGGAGATGTGTAGATCAAGTGTTTACATTGAAGCATATATGTGAACAGTATTTAGATAAAGGTAGGGAAGTTTTTATTGCATTTGTGGATTTAGAAAAGGCATATGATAGAGTGGATAGAGGAGCAATGTGGCAGATGTTGCAAGTATATGGAATAGGTGGTAAGTTATTAAATGCTGTAAAGAGTTTTTATGAGGATAGTGAGGCTCAGGTTAGGGTGTGTAGAAGAGAGGGAGACTACTTCCCGGTAAAAGTAGGTCTTAGACAGGGATGTGTAATGTCACCATGGTTGTTTAATATATTTATAGATGGGGTTGTAAAGGAAGTAAATGCTAGGGTGTTCGGGAGAGGGGTGGGATTAAATTTTGGGGAATCAAATTCAAAATGGGAATTGACACAGTTACTTTTTGCTGATGATACTGTGCTTATGGGAGATTCTAAAGAAAAATTGCAAAGGTTAGTGGATGAGTTTGGGAATGTGTGTAAAGGTAGAAAGTTGAAAGTGAACATAGAAAAGAGTAAGGTGATGAGGGTGTCAAATGATTTAGATAAAGAAAAATTGGATATCAAATTGGGGAGGAGGAGTATGGAAGAAGTGAATGTTTTCAGATACTTGGGAGTTGACGTGTCGGCGGATGGATTTATGAAGGATGAGGTTAATCATAGAATTGATGAGGGAAAAAAGGTGAGTGGTGCGTTGAGGTATATGTGGAGTCAAAAAACGTTATCTATGGAGGCAAAGAAGGGAATGTATGAAAGTATAGTAGTACCAACACTCTTATATGGGTGTGAAGCTTGGGTGGTAAATGCAGCAGCGAGGAGACGGTTGGAGGCAATGGAGATGTCCTGTTTAAGGGCAATGTGTGGTGTAAATATTATGCAGAAAATACGGAGTGTGGAAATTAGGAAAAGGTGTGGAGTTAATAAAAGTATTAGTCAGAGGGCAGAAGAGGGGTTGTTGAGGTGGTTTGGTCACTTAGAGAGAATGGATCAAAGTAGAATGACATAGAAAGCATATAAATCTATAGGGGAAGGAAGGCGGGGTAGGGGTCGTCCTCGAAAGGGTTGGAGAGAGGGGGTAAAGGAGGTTTTGTGGGCAAGGGGCTTGGACTTCCAGCAAGCGTGTGTGAGCGTGTTAGATAGGAGTGAATGGAGACGAATGGTACTTGGGACTTGACGATCTGTTGGAGTGTGAGCAGGGTAATATTTAGTGAAGGGATTCAGGGAAACCGGTTATTTTCATATAGTCAGACTTGAGTCCTGGAAATGGGAAGTACAATGCCTGCACTTTAAAGGAGGGGTTTGGGATATTGGCAGTTTGGAGGGATATGTTGTGTATCTTTATATGTGTATGCTTCTAAACTGTTGTATTCTGAGCACCTCTGCAAAAACAGTGATAATGTGCGAGTGTGGTGAAAGTGTTGAATGATGATGAAAGTATTTTCTTTTTGGGGATTTTCTTTCTTTTTTGGGTCACCCTGCCTTGGTGGGAGATGGCCGACTTGTTGAAAAAAAAAAAAAAAATGTGTTACCTGGAGAATGGTAGACAAGGCCTCAGAATAAATATCAATGCATATTGTAGTATCAATAACAACACTGTGACTAGCCGAGGACTCGAATCCATGTTGTTTTGGCCTGCCTTGTGGTGAGCGAAAATCACATGATGCTCTAACCCACAGGACCACGCAATCCAAAACGACATGGGTTCGAGTCCTCGGCTAACTGCAGTGTTGTTATTGATTAAATACCACTCGTTTGTGGTTACAATAATTTTGTAATCTATTACACAAGTGCTCATTCTTTTCTTAAACTTACACATTTTCTTTTGCCTTTTCTCCTTACTGTGTTAATATATTCTTTGGCTGTTTCCTCATATGTTCATTAATATAATTGTGTAAGATGTGATTATCACCAGGAATTATGGCACTGGACTTGGCACTCATGACCTCCAGCTAACCAACTCTCAGTGTGACATTGACTCTCTACTAACATTTAGTTTCTGTTGCCCCCTCATCTGTGACATGATACATCAGTCTAATTGTACCCTTGTACTCACATAACACTGGTCTTACTGCACCACAATATATGTACTGTAATGAAAAAACTATTGCTCAATAATAACCCACAATGAGACGAAAACTAGGAAAATTAATTGGTCTGTATATCCAGTCCCCAGTTGGGGTCCTCTTCATCTGCTGAAGAGGACCCCAGAGGGGAGGGGGTCACAGTATATAAACCAATTAATTTTCGGAGTTACTGTCTCCATGTGGGTTATTATTGAGAAGTGTTCGTTACACTTTAGTTACTCAAAAGCATTATTTTTGGTAAATATTAGTGAGACACCTAGGTAGTAGGTTGGTAGACAGCAACCGCCCAGGGAGGTACTACCGTCCTGCCAAGTGAGTGTAAAACGAAAGCCTGTAATTGTTTTACATGATGGTAGGATTGCTGGTGTCCATTTTTGTGTTTCATAAACATGCAAGATTTCAGGTATGTCTTGCTACTTCTACTTACACTTGAGTCACACTGCACATACATGTACAAGCATATATATATACATACCCCTCTGGGTTTTCTTCTATTTTCTTTCTAGTTCTTGTTCTTGTCTATTTCCTCTTATCTCCATGGGAAAGTGGATCAGAATTCTTCCTCCGTAAGCCATGCGTGTTGTAAGAGGCGACTAAAATCCCGGGAGCAAGGGGTTAGTAACCCCTTCTCCTGTATACATTACTAAATGTAAAAGGAGAAACTTTCGTTTTTCCTTTTGGGCCACCCCGCCTCGGTGGGATACGGCCGGTGTGTTGAAAGAAAGATTAGTGAGATACTACATCTTTCTGGTACTGCCCTAGGTCATAAAGTTATTCAATTAGTGAGTTACTAAAGTTATAATTTCAAGACTATCAGGTATAATATGGAGCTGAGTTGAAGGATACTTTATGTAGAATGCAGAAATGGGTTAATGGAATGTTTTTCTGTTATCTTTTAGAAATATCAATTAAGGTGTATTCAGTTAACCAATTTGTAGTCAAATTACAAGAATATAGCTATGCGTGCAAGATATTTCCTCATTATTTTATTTAATTTGTTATATAATGTGTTAAACTTCCTTCTTGTTGTAGCATGTGCTGCTTCCTCTTGGCTTTATTAATATAGTGTACTGCTCTATGAACAAATGTTTTCCCAGTGTTCAATAGACACTGTTTTTTTGTATTTTGTAGTCATGACCTCTTATTCTGTTTGGTGATGGTCTTAAGAAATACCCCTTACTTTTTTTTTTCCCTCACTTTATGATCTTTAATGTGATTACCATATCTCCTTATTTTCATTCTCTTTAGTCACTGGAATTCTTCAAAATTAATTTAACGTTATGATGTTTTCAAGATTTTATAACACAATCCACAGTCTTAACGTGGCCTATTTTTTAATAATAATAATAATAATAATAATATAATATCTTTATTTACTACAAGTACATGTACGAGGTATACAGGCCTAGCCAACATCAGTGGCATACTACTATATAGTAAGCCGCTTATTAAGTTGTACATTTCGGGCAAATTAGGTCAGTTTTGTCCCAGAATATGACCCACACCAATCAGCTAACACCCAGGTACCCATTTTAAACTGATGGGTGAACAGGGACAGGGACAGCAGGTGTCTTATGGAAACATGTCCCTAATGTTTTCCAGCCATACCGGAGGAGATTCGAACTCCGGACCTCATCTTCAGTACGTTGAATTCCATTATCTGTTTGTGTTACTCCATTTTCTTAATTTATCTGAATCTTCTTGTAGTGCTCTACAGTCCTTGTCATTCCTATTTCATGTAGGATTTGTTTTCATATTTGTATATTTTTCCCACCACATAGTTATTTGCCTAAAATCCTTATTAGTACTGTTTTTTTTTTTTAATATATAAATAACTGCAGTCTTCATATCTTTTTGTGCCCATGTATTTTTTGTGAATAGCTCAGTAGCTTAATTGATTGAAAAAACAGGATTTTTGGGGATTTGAAACCAATCTATTTGATAGGTTCTTGGTCTCTACCTGTTTTTCTTTTTTCTAGTGGCTTTTGTAGTAAGTGTTGCTGATACAGTACTTGCTAGAGAGCCAGGCCAATAGCTTAAAGAATCTTACCCATTACCTGGAGACTAAAGTCATAATAGCATAGTTTGAACAATTCACCAAAAACACACACCTGGGAGAAGAACCTTATGGCAGCAGTTTGGTCCATTTTGGACCATTGGCAAGTCACATTGTTTGCTATTTTTATGTTGCTTACCAAGTTATCTTATAATTTCTTTACAGTGTGTGTGTGTGTGTGTGTGTGTGTGTGTGTGTGTGTGTGTGTGTGTGTGTGTGTGTGTGTGTGTGTGTGTGTGTACTCACCTAGTTAAGGTTGCAGGGGTCGAGTCCGAGCTCCTGGCCCCCGCCTCTTCACTGGTCGCTACTAGGTCACTCTCCCTGAACCGTGAGCTTTATCATACCTCTGCTTAAAGCTATGTATGGATCATGCCTCCACTACATTGCTTCCCAAACTATTCCACTTCCTGGCTACTCTGTGGCTGAAGAAATACTTCCTAACATCCCTGTGATTCATCTGTGTCTTCAACTTCCAACTGTGTCCCCTTGTTACTGTGTCCAATCTCTGGAGCATCCTGTGTTTGTCCACCTTGTTAATTCCCCTCAGTATTTTGTATGTCGTTATCATGTCCCCCCTATCTCTCCTGTCCTCCAGTGCCGTCAGGTTGATTTCCCTTAACCTCTCCTCGTAGGACATACCTCTTAGCTCTGGGACTAGTCTTGTTGCAAACCTTTGCACTTTCTCTAGTTTCTTTGCGTACTTGGCCAGGTGTGGGTTCCAAACTGGTGCCGCATACTCCAATATGGCCTAATGTACACGGTGTACAGGGTCCTGAACGATTCCTTATTAAGATGTTGGAATGCTGTTCTGAGGTTTGCTAGGCGTGTGTGTGTGTGTGTGGATTTGTGTGTGTGTGTGTGGATTTGTGTGTGTGTGTGGATTTGTGTGTGTGTGTGGATTTGTGTGTGTGTGTGGATTTGTGTGTGTGTGTGTGTGTGTGTGTGTGTGTGTGTGTGTGTGTGTGTGTGAGTGGGTTTGTGTGTGTGTGTGTGTGTGTGTGTGTGTGTGTGTGTGTGTGTGAGTGGGTTTGTGTGTGTGTGTGTGTGAGTGGGTTTGTGTGTGTGTGTGTGTGTGTGTGTGTGTGTGTGTGTGTGTGTGTGTGTGTGTGTGTGTGTGTGTGTGTGTGTGTGCATGTGTGTTTGTGTGTGTATGTGTGTGTGTGGATTTGTGTGTGTGTGTGGATTTGTGTGTGTGTGTGTGTGTGTGTGTGTGTGTGTGTGTGTGGATTTGTGTATTTGTGTGTGTGTGTGTGTGTGTGTGTGTGTGTGTGTGTGTGTGTGTGGGGGGGTGTGTGTGGGTGTGTGTGTGTGTGTGTGTGTGTGTGTGTGTGTGTGTGTGTGTGTGTGTGTGTGTGTGTGTGTGTGCATGTGTGTGTGTGTACTCACCTAGTTCAGGTTGCGGGGGTCGAGTCCGAGCTCCTGGCCCCCGCCTCTTCACTGATCGCTACTAGGTCACTCTCCCTGAGCTGTGAGCTTTATCATACCTCTGCTTAAAGCTATGTATGGATCCTGCCTCCACTACATCGCTTCCCAAACTATTCCACTTACTGACTACTCTGTGGCTGAAGAAATACTTCCTAACATCCCTGTGATTCATCTGTGTCTTCAGCTTCCAACTGTGTCCCCTTGTTACTGTGTCCAATCTCTGGAACATCCTGTCTTTGTCCACCTTGTCAATTCCTCTCAGTATTTTGTATGTCGTTATCATGTCCCCCCTATCTCTCCTGTCCTCCAGTGTCGTCAGGTTGATTTCCCTTAACCTCTCCTCGTAGGACATACCTCTTAGCTCTGGGACTAGTCTTGTTGCAAACCTTTGCACTTTCTCTAGTTTCTTCACGTGCTTGACTAGGTGTGGGTTCCAAACTGGTGCCGCATACTCCAATATGGGCCTAACATACACGGTGTACAGGGTCCTGAATGATTCCTTATTAAGATGTCGGAATGCTGTTCTGAGGTTTGCTAGGCGCCCATGTGCTGCAGCAGTTATTTGGTTGATGTGCGCTTCAGGAGATGTGCCTGGTGTTATACTCACCCCAAGATCTTTTTCCTTGAGTGAGGTTTGTAGTCTCTGACCCCCTAGACTGTACTCCGTCTGCGGCCTTCTTTGCCCTTCCCCAATCTTCATGACTTTGCACTTGGTGGGATTGAACTCCAGGAGCCAATTGCTGGACCAGGTCTGCAGCCTGTCCAGATCCCTTTGTAGTTCTGCCTGGTCTTCGATCGAGTGAATTCTTCTCATCAACTTCACGTCATCTGCAAACAGGGACACCTCAGAGTCTATTCCTTCCGTCATGTCGTTCACAAATACCAGAAACAGCACTGGTCCTAGGACTGACCCCTGCGGGACCCCGCTGGTCACAGGTGCCCACTCTGACACCTCGCCACGTACCATGACTCGCTGCTGTCTTCCTGACAAGTATTCCCTGATCCATTGTAGTGCCTTCCCTGTTATCCCTGCTTGGTCCTCCAGTTTTTGCACCAATCTCTTGTGTGGAACTGTGTGTATGTGTGTGTGTGTGCATGTGTGTGTGTGTGTGTGTGTGTGTGCATGTGTGTGTGTGTGCATGTGTGTGTGTGTGCATGTGTGTGTGTGTGCATGTGTGTGTGTGTGCATGTGTGTGTGTGTGTGTGTGTGTGTGTGTGTGTGTACTCACCTATTTGTACTCACCTATTTGTACTCACCTATTTGTGGTTGCAGGGGTCGAGTCATAGCTCCTGGCCCCGCCTCTTCACTGATTGCTACTAGGTCCTCTCTCTCCCTGCTCCATGAGCTTTATCATACCTCGCCTTAAAACTATGTATGGTTCCCGCCTCCACTACTTCACTTTCTAGGCTATTCCACGGCTTGACTACTCTTTGACTGAAGAAATACTTCCTAACATCCCTTTGATTCATCTGAGTCTTCAACTTCCAATTGTGACCTCTTGTGTCTGTGTCCCATCTCTGGAACATCCCATCTTTGTCCACCTCGTCTATTCCGCGCAGTATTTTATATGTCGTTATCATGTCTCCCCTGACCCTCCTGGCCTCCAGTGTCATCAGGCCGATTTCCCTCAACCTTTCTTCGTAGGACAATCCCCGTAGCTCTGTGTGTGTGTGTGTGTGTGTGTGTGTGTGTGTGTGTGTGTGTGTGTGTGTGCATGCATGTGTGTGTGCTTGTGTGTGTGTATGTGTGTGTGTGTGTGTGTGTGTGTGTGTGTGTGTGTGTGTGTGTGTGTGTGGGTTATTTCAACACATTAGTTGTCATCCACCAAGGCAGGGTGACCCAAAAAAGAAATAAATACTTTCACCATCATTCACACAATCATTCAGATATGACAGTTCAGATGTCACTCCAAACCCCTCCTTTAAAGTGCAGGCATTGTACTTCCCACCTCCATATACATCTATCAGTATAAACCCATGTGGGTCATTCAGTACATGGAGTGGTAAAGGCTTAATCTTTTTGCTAATTACGAGACAGAAACTATTTTCTTTAAGTGAAATTCTGAAAAGTATTCAGACAAAATAGCTTAGCTCTTCTATACATTACTTCGAAACCCAGGGTGATATGTCATTTGGTCATGGTGCTTTGTTTCTGTTATTTTTCTATTATAAAATAGTTTTTATATTTTAATGGGCTCCATCTTATTTGGCTGTGGGGGAGGAGAGGTCCCGTCTGTTGTTTTTATTGTCTTTTATAAATGCACTCTAGAACTTTAAATTTAGTGCATCTCAGAGTGTATCTCACTCATTTCTTCCTCTGAACTGGGAATTTTGTCTTTAGCAGTTGTTAAGTGGTTATGTTGTATGTGTGTGAATTTGTTAGAAATATAATTTACTTTTAAATAAAACTGAACACTTTGTATAACTCTTGTGGATTAAGTTCTTCCTCGTATTAACAAGAATAATAATTAGTTCTGTGCCGAAGTATCAGTGGGTATCGGTTAATTTTGAAGGTATCGGTAATGCCCTAATATTGAGTATTGTTATTGACAAAAAATTTAGTATCATCCCATCCCTAATAATAATAATAATAATAATAATTTTATATACACTACTGCAACCAGTATTTTCTCTGTGCAAAGTCGACTTGCTTTTAAGTGATTTTGGTTATATAATGTGTAGACTAAAGTAACAGCTGAACCACCATCTGCAGCAAGGAAATGAGGTGGCATTTGCTGTTTAAAACTTATCCTGAGAAACTCACGTGAAAGAAATATATTTTGAAGGTTATAAACTTACATTCTGGATCCTGTTGAGCTCTTCCTCTTCCCACTTCCCATTCCTTCATGGCTAGTAAGTTGGGTTCAGTAATTACCCTCAGTAATTACTCCCTGCTGGGTTGTGTGTTGGATAATTATAATAATGAGAGCGTTGGTCATTAAGTTTTGTCAGATGCCGGCAGCTGGCAACTGTCTGGTAGATCAATACAGGTGAATATAGCCTGTAACATATTGATTGGAGGGGGGGATGGTGGGGGATGTAGAGGGGTGGATGTGGTCAGTCAGACTGGCTGACATGCTGATGGGTTTCCTGCAAACATGAGAGAGAAACAAGTAGATAGATGGAGGGAAAGGAGAGAATTTGATGGTTGACAGAGCAAACTATTAAAATCCATTAATGAATAATTTCCAGTTTAGGTACAGTTAAATAAAGTGGCACAACATATTTGAATGATGGCGTATGTAAAATCTGTTTTAAATGAGGTCATATGCATAAAGAAAGAGTTGCATATTGAAAACAATGGGATCACACAGCTGAAGAAATAGGGCCACACACAGCTAGTAGCAGGGGTCATTCATAGCAAAAACTGAGAGTGCACACTTTTAATTTGCATGATTTGGGGCCACACAATTGCAGAAAATGGGCATGCATAGTTGAGAACCTCAGAACTATGTAGCTGAATGGAATGGCACACCTCTGAAAGAAGCAATTTCACAGTTGAATGAAGTGGGATTATAACCTGACTGAAGTGGAACCAGATAGCCCCAGGGAAGTGACAAGAAATAGTCCACATTGGGGTGATGTGTGCTGCTCTCTATCTTCTCCTAATATTAAGAAAGAGACCATGATACAGTACTGAGTGGCATTTGGAGTCTCTCATTACGCATTATTTGGGTGCTGTGGTTGTATTCTCCTATTTGATAATCAAACATTGCATTTGATTGAAACATATTGAACATAATTTTTAATTCTTACTCCCTATTCTCTAATTTTGCAACACTGATGAGATTACTTCCTCTTCACAACTAACCATAATTTGGAGATGAAACTAAAATGATGTTTGGTCTGTCTTGGATCATTATTAAGTCAAAACATACTATTGGTTCTAAATGAACCAAAATGCCTTTAAAAGTTTTCTTTAAAGTGTGATTAGTTGTGAATTATTCAGTAGTAGTATTGTTTCTCTTTTTCTTCATTTCTACCACTCTTAATCTTTACTGTAATCTTTGTTATATGGGATTTTGTTGGGTGCAGAGGTGTTAGACATAGCTGTGTAGAGGGTGTTGGTTCTTGGTTACATGAGTGTGTACTGTGCACTTGTTGTGGTTCATTTATGGTTGCATACAGTTTGTGAGTGTGTAGAGTATTTGTATAGTGAGTGTAAATGCATATAATATTTGTGTGGGTGGTGTGTAATGTATGTAGGTATTTTTGAGGCATATGGATACGTGGCACACATTACAGTATACAGGTATATCTGTGTGGATACACAAATTCTTCCAATGCACTGTACTGTAGTGGTGGTAAAACTTTTTGCTCAAACCAGTGAACTTCCTCTTATTTATGTCTAAGAAGAATAGAGAGTAAGAAAAGTTTTGTTAAAGTTTAATTCTATGTTGTATTAATTGTACTTGAGATGTATAGAAATTAGTAATTTATATAAAACAGTTTTTTTTATTCAATCCAGTAATTGTTAATGTCATTTATGCAAGGAAATATTTTTAGTTTGGCATCAAAATTAAATTAGGAATATAGTTTGCAAACACTTCAGTATACAGGTTACTGTTAGTAAAAGTAATTTGTTTTTATACTTTATTTATAAAAATTAATATACACCAGATTAATATTATAAAATTAATATTGTACCATTAATTAATTTTAATAGTAAAAACTTGTACATATTATTAGGACAAGCTTTTTTTTATTTTATCAAAAAATCATACTCATCGATTGATTTGAAAGATTGTGGACAAGTATTTGAAGTGTTTGTGTCAGGAGCAGTACTCATTATTTATGATTCAGACAGCTTCACTCTGTTACAAATTCAGTTTTATCACTTTGTATCTTCGTAATTTTTTTATTATTTCTCTTGGCCCATTACCTGAATATAATTAAATAGTTGCATCAGTGAGAGAGGTGGTAGAAATATTGAAGGAAGATAGTGATGCGGTAATGGATGTTGGTGTTAAGAGCAGAAGGGTAAAAAAAAAGGTTGTCAGATGAGAAGAATGAGGTTTAACTTGGGAAAATATGTGGTATAATACAGTGTTAAAAAACCATAGTACATACTGGTGGGGTTAGAACCCATGGCAAATAAAACTCACTTGCCATACATTCTAACCCCACCCATACTGTGGTTTGTTTGCTGTACTACAGTGTTTAATGGAAGGGGAGACCTTGTGGGGTAGGGAAGGGCAATGGAAAGAAAAGAGGGACAAGAATGAGGATAGAACTCATCAAGCAGTGAGGGATGATGGTTGAGGCAAATGGTTTGGTAACAGGAAAATTTTTTTAATTTAACGTCTATACCAGAAATGGTGTGAAGACAGACTACTTTAGTTAGGCAAAATGGGTACCTGGTACTTGCTGCTATACTGAGAGGTACATCCCAGTATAGTTCATAGTTATTGTCTTCATCTTATTCTGAAAATATATAAATCTTAAATTCATGCTGCATAATGAACTGTTTTAGATATACATGTAGTACTTTAATAATAAATGGTGAGGGATAAGTAACATCAGAAAGATGCAGGATGGCAAAGAATGCCTAAAATATTAGGTGTAGTATAATAGAAAGGGTTATAAAGGTTTGGAGGTATGGAAAGGAAGATTGGATATTTCAAGGAAAATGTGCAAATGTAAAGCACAAGTAACCTGAATCTTAGGTAGGTATCCAGCATCATTGAAAAGATAAATGCTGAGTGCATACAGGAAAGATCCCATGGAGGCATCAGGGGAATGGAACCGTAATGACATACTGTAGTGAGAGATTATATATATTTAATCCATGTTAAGTGCTAAACCCAAGTGAGTCATTCAGCGCAAAACGTGTTGGAGGCTCGATCCTCCGTCTGGTGAGCGCCCGACAGACGCGCTTCCTATTTGTGTAGTGAGAGAGAAATGTAAAATAAATTCAGCGAAATGCAAAGGTGCCATAGACACGATGAGGACCCTGTATCAACATCTGTCACCCATGATTCTTCAACCTGTTACCTGCAGATATTGGAAATATTACTGGAATAAATGTAGAAGTCTTCAAGAGAAAACTGAATCACTACCTTTGCCAAGTGCTGGATCAACCAGGTTGTGGTGGTTGTGAGCCATCATGCTTTAATTGCAATAGCCAGAGTGAACAGGTACTCAGTAAGGAAGCTTGGCCAACATGTGCAGGGATAGGGTAGAAAAAGTCCTTGAAATTGGGTACCATCCATGGAGATAAGTAATTGGATTAAATTTGATTACCTCCAATTCCTGAAACATTAAATGACCCATACAGGTTTAGCTCTTCTTGTGACTATAGAGTAGTAATAATTCACAGATATGGATGTTGAAGGAAGCTTATTTTTTTCCTTTACTCTGCTACCAACAAAATGTCTTCATAAAAAAAATAAACACACTAACATCACTCACATTTATAGGTTATATTACAGCTAAAATTGTGTAATTTAATGTGATTCCATATCTGTCTTCCTGTTTCTTCATCCCTTCAGTTCTTCAAATAATTTAAAATTTCCACTCATTTGTGAATTTAGTCTCCTTTAACATCACGATATCAATGAAAGTTTGTACACTATACAAAGCATATTTTGAAATGCAGGCCAGATTCAGCTCTTGGGAGTTACTGATACAAAATGTTGTAGAGTTTTGTGCTCGTACTTTTACTGAAAAATCTTCCATGTAGCATCAAGTAAAATAGGTGTTTCTTGTACCATTCCTGAGACTTGTGTTTAAGCTGTCATGATGAGTAGGAACTGTAAATGGAAATATCCAAAGGATATCCAAAAATAATTTTTCACATTTGTAAACAAACTTTCATGAAGGTTCTAATAAACTGTGATAATACAATATAATTTTACATTTTTAAGTTGAAAAATTGTGTCTAATTAGTAAATGATATTTCTTCCTGCTGTAATGCATAATTTATATATTGGGAGGGAGTATTTTAAGAGTACAGTGGAATTTACACAATGTATTATGATATATATGTGTTTTTGTTACCACCTCTTTGCATGAAAACATATTGCAGTTTCCTGGTTGCAAAAATATATTGCAATGTCCTGGTTGCAGTTTATTTTAACTCTTATTTCTTCTGTTAGCCTCAAAGATTTTTACTCAGTCTTTTCACTTCAGCCTTGCTAATTATCCTCTTGAATGCCATGGTTAATGAGCAGTGAAAAGGGATGGAGGGTTGTGGTAAAGTTCAGAAAGTTGCATTGATACAAAGTAAACAGGGGATGTGCAAACTGTAACTGAAACATGGTAGCTGCTGGTGTGTGTCTCTGGGTCACTGAGTGGATTTGACCAGGACACACGATATCTGAGTGAACCAAAATTATAATTTATCAAATTTAATTTAATCTTGAGTGTAGTTACTGTATAAAGTGATGAGAACATGGTCTGAAGAATGGGACTTGTGTAGCAAATGTTACCAAAGTGTCTCATTCTTCAGCTTGTTGGTTTTCTAAATCTTTTACATCAGGACATGGCCTGTTGCATGTGTTGGGGTACACCTCTGTATCCAAGTATTTTATTTGCTCCTAATTTAATTCTTGGTTGTTGGCTGCAATTATTTTCATGCACAAGGGAAAGATGTAGTGCTGAATAATTCATGGAAAAAAAAGAATATCTTATTTTCTAATACATTTATAGGTTTTGCTTGTTTTGTAAGAAATAACATTCTTTCTCAAAAGCTTGACACTAAGCTATATCAGTAGGAGTTACAGGGAAAGTTGGGCCTGGAAATAAGTGATTTTCCCCAACCTGGCCAACACTGGTAAATGGAAAATCTTTGAACTGGCTGACCTGTGTCTTTATCTTCAACACATGGTGCCATGTCACAACACTGAGTGATTGATGTGAACCTTTCACCTGATCCTACAGTTTTTCTGTCCTTATTTTCTGGAGACTGAAGTGTTTAAAAAAAAAATACACATTTGCCCTGTTCCTTTTCTTTCTACCTATCTTGATGTGTCAAGATGATCCAGTGTCGTCTGGGAGTCTGGTCTTTGAGAAGGGGAACTTATGGACCCACTAGGTGATGGTAAGCTGGGCATCTTAGGAGGAGTGGCAGCTGAGCCATAAACAGATCTTGCACTATCAGAAGCCACAGGTGGTGATCCTCGGATATGAGGAAGTTTAACGGATGAATTGGAGTGAGATCTCTCTTCATGGTGGTAGTATTCAGTTTCTTCATAGCCATTGGAGCCTGCAGAATGTTTTGAGTCATGGTATGAACCTCCACTGTGTGTAGAGTAGTTTTCTTCACGCTCCATCTCATCCTCCCCATTCACCTCAACACTATTAGATGTGTATTGATCTCTGTCATTCCTGTGATCATGATGTATATCTTCCATGTAATCATGATGTTGGTTTCCATGATGACTAGTTTCTTGACTGTTGTGTACCACATTGTTGCTCTTAGATGCATTTTTGCGCCGCTGTTTCCTCCGCCGAGGTTTGCCATTTGGATTCTTGTGCTTAGTGGAGTATTCTGAGTTAAAAGGTTCACGGTGAAAGACTTCTGTTCTGTAATGCCAGTACCGCTTGTCTCGGTGCCCACTGTAACCAAAAAATGCAGTAATTTGTTAATAGGGTTTAAAGTTCTTCTGTACAGAATATTATAAGTTTGGAGATCAGTTTAATATACGGGGTAACATATTTATTCGTATCACATTCCTTATTTAATGATGAAAGTATTTTCTTTCTTTTTGGGTCACCCTGCCTCGGTGGGAGATGGCTGACTTGTTAAAAAAAAAAAATCCTTATTGAGAATATCTGTATATATCTTGATAATTTTTTAATACATAAGTATACATGTCTATATCATATGATTTTTGCAGCATTGGTGAGCCAAAATGAGAGAAATATCTCCAATAAATGGCAGGCCTGATCAGAGTCTCAGATGTTTAGTGGAGATTACTACCAACTTGGTTGTGAATAATACTGGGCTCAAAACTTTCTTAACACTGTACATTAAGGGTTTGGCAGCACACTTGTAGTATACGTGACTATTACCTATTTGTACATATTTAAAACAGGATGCTCCCTCAATATCTCAATATCAAACAGACATTTTATTAGGAAGAGGGGGAAGTTAATCAGTATCCTCATGGGCCATAGTACAAGTCGAACATTGTGCATTATTTTGGGGTCAGTTATAGTACAAGATACATATGGATTGTGAATTAAGAAGTTAATCATGGATAAAAAGCCACTCAAGGATCAGAGATGCAGGCAGTGCTATATGAATAGTCATTGAGCAAGTATTGCCTGCATAGTGTTTGATACTGACTGTAAATACTAATGATTGGAATTGTGTACAAATCACCCAAACAAAACTGGTAAAATATTGCTGTACAAAGTTATGTTTTTTTTTTTTTTTTTTTTTTTTTTTTAAGTGACAGTACTGTTTTTGGGATATGATAGTCTGTCAGAGGTCAAGTAAGGCAACATTTATGAAGGGATTAAGGGAAACCAGTTAGGTGGACTCGAGTTCTGGAGGTGGGAAGTACAGTGTCTGCACTTTGAAAGATAGAAATAATAATGGTAGAATTACCGACAAAATATTAGGTAAATGAACAGAAATGCAATTAACGAGACATTTTATTATGGCAATGTTTCGCTCTCCAGGAGCTTTGTCAAGCTGTTACTGTTTGATAAAGCTCCTGGAGAATGAAACACTGCCACAATAAAATGTCGCTTTAGTTGCATCTGTGTCCATTTATCTAACACTGAAAAATGGGTGAAGATGCTGCAATTCAGAAGGTCACTTGAATTGTGATGTCCATGGAAGAGAATGTGTGATAGTGAATGTGTTTCTTTGAGTCACCTTAACTTGTTGGGAAACAGCTGATGTTATACAAACAATAGTGTGCTGTAATTGTAGAGATTTAGAATTGGGAGATTAAGAAGCAAGATAGTGAATTAGCATGACTGAGAATAACTTACTATCTCAGTAAGGTTCTAATTCAAGGTGAAAGTGTTTTGAAATAAGTATCACCACGAACAGCAGCCAAATTCATTCATGTACAATCTTGTATGTTGGCAAAAACTTGCATAATACTGTAGTCACCATAGCTAGTGTACAGTACTATAGTATTTGATTTGTGTTATAAAAATATAGTTTGATACTCAAAATGATTTGTCAGTCAATTTATAGAACAATAACTTTGAAAAAAGTTGATTAGATCTATGTACTGTATAATAGAATCAGACAAAGTGACAATGTTGTAAGAAAATTAAAATAAAAAATAAAACCAGCTTGGATGACAGAGCAAATAAGGCAAAAAAATAATGCACTTGTGAAATGAGGCTAATAATAAAAATGTGAGAATTAAGCAAATTATGCTATACAAGATGACACACACTGCAAGAGAAATTTTTTTTTTTTTTTTTTTTTTTTCAACAAGTCGGCCGTCTCCCACCGAGGCAGGGTGACCCAAAAAAGAAAGAAAATCCCCAAAAAGAAAATACTTTCATCATCATTCAACACTTTCACCACACTCGCACATTATCACTGTTTTTGCAGAGGTGCTCAGAATACAACAGTCTAGAAGCATAAACATATAAAGATACACAACATATCCCTCCAAACTGCCAATATCCCAAACCCCTCCTTTAAAGTGCAGGCATTGTACTTCCCATTTCCAGGACTCAAGTCCGACTATATGAAAATAACCGGTTTCCCTGAATCCCTTCACTAAATATTACCCTGCTCACACTCCAACAGATCGTCAGGTCCCAAGTACCATTCGTCTCCATTCACTCCTATCTAACACGCTCACGCACGCTTGCTGGAAGTCCAAGCCCCTTACCCACAAAACCTCCTTTACCCCCTCTCTCCAACCCTTTCGAGGACGACCCCTACCCCGCCTTCCTTCCCCTATAGATTTATATGCTTTCCATGTCATTCTACTGTGATCCATTCTCTCTAAATGACCAAACCACCTCAATAACCCCTCTTCTGCCCTCTGACTAATACTTTTATTAACTCCACACCTTCTCCTAATTTCCACACTCTGAATTTTCTGCATAATATTTACACCACACATTGCCCTTAAACAGGACATCTCCGCTGCCTCCAACCGTCTCCTCGCTGCTGCATTTACCACCCAAGCTTCACACCCATATAAGAGTGTTGGTACTACTATACTTTCATACATTCCCTTCTTTGCCTCCATAGATAACGTTTTTTGACTCCACATATACCTCAACGCACCACTCACCTTTTTTCCCTCATCAATTCTATGATTAACCTCATCCTTCATAAATCCATCCGCCGACACGTCAACTCCCAAGTATCTGAAAACATTCACTTCTTCCATACTCCTCCTCCCCAATTTGATATCCAATTTTTCTTTATCTAAATCATTTGACACCCTCATCACCTTACTCTTTTCTATGTTCACTTTCAACTTTCTACCTTTACACACATTCCCAAACTCATCCACTAACCTTTGCAATTTTTCTTTAGAATCTCCCATAAGCACAGTATCATCAGCAAAAAGTAACTGTGTCAATTCCCATTTTGAATTTGATTCCCCATAATTTAATCCCACCCCTCTCCCAAACACCCTAGCATTTACTTCCTTTACAACCCCATCTATAAATATATTAAACAACCATGGTGACATTACACATCCCTGTCTAAGACCTACTTTTACCGGGAAGTAGTCTCCCTCTCTTCTACACACCCTAACCTGAGCCTCACTATCCTCATAAAAACTCTTTACAGCATTTAATAACTTACCACCTATTCCATATACTTGCAACATCTGCCACATTGCTCCTCTATCCACTCTATCATATGCCTTTTCTAAATCCATAAATGCAATAAAAACTTCCCTATCTTTATCTAAATACTGTTCACATATATGCTTCAATGTAAACACCTGATCTACACATCCCCTACCCACTCTAAAACCTCCTTGCTCATCCGCAATCCTACATTCTGTCTTACCTCTAATTCTTTCAATTATAACCCTACCGTACACTTTTCCTGGTATACTCAGTAAGCTTATTCCTCTATAATTTTTACAGTCTCTTTTGTCCCCTTTCCCTTTATATAAAGGGACTATACATGCTCTCTGCCAATCCCTAGGTACCTTCCCCTCTTTCATACATTTATTAAACAAAAGTACCAACCACTCCAACACTATATCCCCCCCTGCTTTTAACATTTCTGTCATGATCCCATCAGTTCCAGCTGCTTTACCCCCTTTCATTTTACGTAATGCCTCACGTACCTCCCCCACACTTACATTCTGCTCTTCTTCACTCCTAAAAGATGGTATACCTCCCTGACCAGTGCATGAAATTACTGCCTCTGTTTCTTCCTTAACATTTAAAAGTTCCTCAAAATATTCTCGCCATCTACCCAATACCTCCATCTCCCCATCTACTAACTCCCCTACTCTGTTTTTAACTGACAAATCCATATTTTCCCTAGGCTTTCTTAACTTGTTTAACTCACTCCAAAATTTTTTCTTATTTTCATTAAAATTTCTTGACAGTGCCTCTCCCACTCTATCATCTGCTCTCCTTTTGCACTCTCTCACCACTCTCTTTACCTTTCTTTTACTCTCCATATACTCTGCTCTTCTTATAACACTTCTGCTTTGTAAAAACCTCTCATAAGCTACCTTTTTCTCTTTTATCACACCCTTTACTTCATCATTCCACCAATCACTCCTCTTTCCTCCTGCCCCCACCCTCCTATAACCACAAACTTCTGCCCCACATTCTAATACTGCATTTTTAAAACTATTCCAACCCTCTTCAACCCCCCCACTACTCATCTTTGCACTAGCCCACCTTTCTGCCAATAGTCGCTTATATCTCACCCGAACTTCCTCCTCCCTTAGTTTATACACTTTCACTTCCCTCTTACTTGTTGTTGCCACCTTCCTCTTTTCCCATCTACCTCTTACTCTAACTGTAGCTACAACTAAATAATGATCCGATATATCAGTTGCCCCTCTATAAACATGTACATCCTGGAGCCTACCCATCAACCTTTTATCCACCAATACATAATCTAATAAACTACTTTCATTACGTGCTACATCATACCTTGTATATTTATTTATCCTCTTTTTCATAAAATATGTATTACTTATTACCAAATTTCTTTCTACACATAGCTCAATTAAAGGCTCCCCATTTACATTTACCCCTGGCACCCCAAATTTACCTACTACTCCCTCCATAACATTTTTACCCACTTTAGCATTAAAATCCCCAACCACCATTACTCTCACACTTGATTCAAAACTCCCCACGCATTCACTCAACATTTCCCAAAATCTCTCTCTCTCCTCTACACTTTCTTGTCTGATCGCCGTGATGCCCATTGCCTTCGTTACTATGTACGCTCTCACGATCTACACAATCCTTCCATTTATAGAATGGTCACCGATATTAGTAGACATTCTTTATTCGTTCGCCGCCCCTGTTTGCTCCGTCCCTTTTCTCTTCGCCTACTTTCACTCTTGTCTTCCCTTCAGTTACCACCTTTATATGTTCATGTAGCATCTCACTTTTCCCTACCCCCCTGGGAAGTTCCAGCTGTTCGGGTCTGTTCTTTCTCACTCCCTTGCTCGAAAGCTCAACTGCCTACGGTGGCTTCCCGCTCTCTTTTTCTTGATCACTTCCACTCTCATTCTCATGCCACCGCTGTGTACACAGATGGCTCTAAGTCTTCAGACGGCGTCGGATTCGCAGCAGTGTTTCCGGACAGCGTCGTACGAGGGCATTTACTATCTTCAGCTAGCATTTTTACTGCTGAACTGTATGCCATTCTTGCAGCACTTATTCGTATCGCATCTATGCCTGTGTCATCATTTGTAGTAGTCTCAGACTCCCTTAGTGCTCTACAGGCTATACGAAAATTTGATACATCTCATCCCCTAGTTCTCCGTATCCAACTTTGGCTACGCCGTATCTCTACCAAACATAAAGATATTGTTTTTTGTTGGGTCCCTGGTCATGTCGACGTACAGGGCAATGAACAGGCAGACACTGCTGCGCGGTCAGCAGTATATGACCTACCAATTTCCTATCGAGGTGTTCCATTTCTAGACTATTTTGCTGCAATAGCTACCCACCTTCGCACCCGTTGGCAACAACGTTGGTCAACTCTGCTCGGTAACAAACTTCATTCTATTAAACCGAGCATAGGTTACTGGCCGTCTTCTTGTCATCAGTGCCGAGGTTGGGAGACCACTCTCTCCCGCCTTCGCATTGGCCACACTCGTCTTACTCATGGGTATCTCATGGAGAGGCACCCTGTTCCTCTCTGTGAGCAGTGTCAAGTTCCAGTATCGATTAGCCACATTCTGTTAGACTGCCCTCTCTATCAACGAGCACGCAGAATTTACCTCCAACGTCGTCTTCGTTCTCCTACTCTCTCTTTACCTTCCCTTCTTGCTGATGGACCCTCCTTTAATCCTGACTCTCTCATTGACTTCTTGACAACGACTGATTTACTCCACAAACTCTGATGATACTTTTCACACTCCCCTCAGCCCTTTCTGGTTCAGTCTCTTGCTGCCCTTTACCCTTTCACCATCCACTGCCCCGCTGTTATCCGTAACCTGTTGCTCATCCATCTCCCTTTTGCCACCTGATGCCCTCGCTTCCTTCCTGCCCTGCAGCGCTGTATAGTCCTTGTGGCTTAGCGCTTCTTTTTGATTATAATAATAATAATAATCCTCTACACTTCTCTCTTCTCCAGGTGCATACACGCTTATTATAACCCACTTTTCACATCCAATCTTTATTTTACTCCACATAATCCTTGAATTAATACATTTATAGTCCCTCTTTTCCTGCCATAGCTTATCCTTCAACATTATTGCTACTCCTTCTTTAGCTCTAACTCTATTTGAAACCCCTGACCTAATCCCATTTATTCCTCTCCACTGAAACTCTCCCACCCCCTTCAGCTTTGTTTCACTTAAAGCCAGGACATCCAGCTTCTTCTCATTCATAACATCCACAATCATCTCTTTCTTATCATCTGCACAACATCCACGCACATTCAGACTTCCCACTTTGACAATTAAATACATTTAAATACATTTAAATACATTTTTAAAGGAAAATTTTTCATAACATAAAAGCCTACCCCAAAAGAGGCTTGAAAGGTGTAACCCTTCAAGAGGATTTCTTGTTGAGGTGAAAGGCTATTTGTCCCTTTCCTCAGGTGGAAACAGAACACCCCCACACATTCCTTTGGCAAAAATAGCAGGGATATTTCCTCTTTTGTCTGAATTTGTTATAATCTGTAATCTGGTTTGGACCAAGACAAGCGGATTTCAGCGTGAGCTGGCACTGCTGATGCTGCTACTGATACTGCCATTTATACTGCCACTGCTGCTGACACAACACTGCCATTGCTATTGATGCCACCACTGTTGCTGAAGTCACTGGCACTGCTGAGGCTGTGGCTATTGCTGTGATACTGCCACTACTGCTGCTGCTCTTGTAATACATCATCCTCTCTGACTGTCCTGCCTTTAAATGCCAACTACTGTACTTGTGAATTATGGTGATGTGTTTTGCAAAATCCTGTTGTACGGTGTATTGAAATGTCATACAGTACAGCATTTTGAAACTCATTGTCCCATCGACTCCCATTACAGTAAACTTTTAATGTGGGGTGTATGTTCCCGAGAATTGCTGTGTTATACAGTATAAAACTGCATTGATTGTAGCATACAGTACAGGATTATGTTCTGGACAACACTTTTTTTAATTACTTTACTAAATAAAAATTGCTTTAAACCTCACAAAATAGCAGTCATCATGGGTAGCACCTAATTCAAGCAATAATCTTGGCAAAGTTGACAAGGTTACTTTCCAACACACACACACTCATCAGAAAACTTTGTCATGAAGCTTATTGCAATTTTTACATCTCAAACCATTAAACTTATATTGTTGTGAAGGCTCTCCTTCCTTCTCACACACAGTCTATAGTAAGCTAGGGTTTTGTGCCTTACTTTCCGAGTAGCAAGGGAAATCCCTTGTTTCTTCTTCAGTTCACACATTAAGTAGTTTTTCCATCTTATGATACTGTATACACTTTGTCATTCTTCTGAGCAGGTCATAATGTTTACTACTGTACTTAATTCACAAGCTCTTATTGTTTTCTCATTGTTTTTAAATGTA
>NW_027199397.1:25000-32598 GCF_038502225.1 Cherax quadricarinatus | reverse complement strand
GCTCATTAAGCATTACCACATATGTGTGTGTGTGTGTGTGTGTGTGTACTCAACTAGTTGTACTCATCTAGTTGTGGTTGCAGGGGTCAAGTCACAGCTCCTGGCCCCGCCTCTTCACTGGCCGCTACTGGGTCACTCTTCCCGCTCCATGAGCTTTATCATACCTCTTCTTAAAGCTATGTATGGATCCTGCCTCCACTACATCGCTTCCCAAACTATTCCACTTCCTGACTACTGTGTGACTCAAGAAATACTTCCTAACATCCCTGTGATTTATCTGAGTCTTCAACTTCCAACTGTGACCCCGTGTTGTTCTGTCCCATCTCTGGAATATTGTCTTTGTCCACGTTGTCAATTCCTCTCAGTATTTTGTATGTCGTTATCATGTCTCCCCTATCTCTATTGTCCTCCAGTGTCATCAGGTCGATTTCCCTTAACCTGTCCTCATAGGACATACCCCTTAGTTCCGGGACTAGTCTTGTTGCAAACCTTTGCACTTTCTCTAGTTTCTTTACGTACTTGGCTAGGTGTGGGTTCCAAACTGGTGCTGCAATGGGCTTAATGTACACAATGTACATACAGGGTCCTGAACTATTCCTTATTAAGATATCGGAATGCTGTTCTGAGGTTTGCTAGGCGCCCGTATGTTAGAGCAGTTATTTGGTTGATGTGCGCCTCTGAAGATGTGCCTGGTGTTATACTCACCCCAAGATCTTTTTCCTTGAGTGATTGTTGTAGTCTCCGTCCCCCTAGGCTGTACTCTGTCTGTGGTCTTCTTTGCCCTTCCCCAATCTTCATGTCATTGCACTTGGTGGGGTTGAACTCCAGGAGCTAGTGGCTGGATCAGGCCTGCAGCCTGTCCAGATCCCTTTGTAATTCTGCCTGGTCCTCGTCCGATTGAATTCTTCTCATCAACTACACATCATCTGCAAACAGGGACACTTTGGAGTCTACTCCTTCCGTCATGTTCACAAATACCAGAAACAGCACCGGTCCCAGGACTGACCCCTGTGGAACTCCACTCGTCACAGGCGCCCACTCTGACATCTCACCACTCACGATGACTCGCTGTTGTCTTCCTGACAGGTATTCTCTGATCCACTGTAGCGCTTTCCTTGCTTGGTCCTCCAGTTTTTGCACTAATCTCTTGTGTGGAACTGTGTCAAACGCTTTCTTACAGTCCGTGAAAATGCAATCTACCCACCTCTCTCTCTCTGTTGTCTTACTGCTGTCACCCTGTCATAGAAACAACTAAAAGGACAATCAAGATCTTCAACATGTGCTGAATTTAATACCGAATTACACACAAAGAGTGACTTAGAAAAATAATATAAAAAATGTTAGTAGCAATAATCAAGTAAAGTTCACAAGACAGATACAAAAGCTTAACTTACATATTCATATCAACATGTTCTTGGCTACTCTTTTAATATTATCACATTTTTGTTCTCTGTAAAATTTATTATGTACTGTGTATTACACTTGTTTGATTTCAACATACTTATATACATCAATCTGATTTTTAAAGTAGGCACTGATAAACACGACGTGTATTCACAATACATAAAATGAACATCCCAGGAGCATCAGTTCACTGATGAGATCAGAGTAATAGGTACCGAAGCATGAGGTGGCAAATACTCTACCAATTTTCACTATCAGTGGAGATACGTAAATGGTATAAATATCGACACGATGGAAAAAGAGACAAAAAGAAGTATGATGCATGTGTGTCTATCCTTCGTCATCAATACAATGTTCTCACTGTTGTGTAACTAAGAAAATACAACTTGCAATTACCATACACCAAGACCATTGCTTCTTTACGCCTATATATTTCCTGTATACCTGAAAACTTGTGCCTCTGCACCTGTAACACTGTCAAAAAATACTATCCATAACTAGAAAAATATCTATTTAACAAAAATATATAACATTTGAGATCTGTTTAAAGCTAATCCAGCAGGTGTTACAACACAAAAAAATATAGAAAAAAATCAGCAATACTACATGTATTAAATACAGTAAGAAATGATTGGTGCTTATGTAACCAATAAAGAAAAACAACTGACAAGCAATTGTCAGATTTGGTATGTTGGCAGAGTTCAAAATATAGTGTTTGCTTTATAACAAACCTTGACTCAGCCTTCAATATTGCATAGGTTTAGTTTTCCACCTGCCGAAACTTCACCTTTGTATTACGTTCCACTTTGTATAAATGTTCAACTCATCCACCTGGACCAGCTCGAGTATAAAAACTACGGAGAAAAATAAGTTACATATATTTGGTTTAATATTGTAGTAGTCCCACCAACATCCAAACTGTACCTGTTAAAATACTTTCCAAATAAAACAGATCAGAGTTGAAACCCAAAGTATTTTAAATACAGTAATGATATTAGAAGAATAATATATTGCAAAAATTCCCGATGCTTTTGCCATATCTGAATTAAATCTCATAACAGAGCTAAACAAGACTTGATGAAGCTCTATGTAGTGCTTACATAGTGATTACAAGACATGATAAATCTTCTTATAGAGCGAAAAATTAATTGAAAAAGCAGAGCACAGCCAACACGACTTTATAAAGCTCTAAGCATAGTAAAACACGGCTTGATAAAGTCTAAAGTGCAACAAAACTTGGTACGACTGTACAAAGTAAAATACGAAGAATTGTTAATAACTAAACCATGTTAGATGAACAACAGGTGAAGATGGAAGATGAACAACAGGTGAAGATGTTAGATGAACAACAGGTGAAGATGGAAGATGAACAACAGGTGAAGATGTTAGATGAACAACAGGTGAAGATGGAAGATGAACAACAGGTGAAGATGTTAGATGAACAACAGGTGAAGATGGAAGATGAACAACAGGTGAAGATGTAAGATGAACAACAGGTGAAGATGTAAGATGAACAACAGGTGAAGATGTAAGATGAACAACAGGCGAAGATGTTAGATGAGCAACAGGTGAAGATGTGATGAACAACAGGTGAAGATGTAAGATGAACAACAGGTGAAGATGTAAGATGAACAACAGGTGAAGATGTAAGATGAACAACAGGTGAAGATGTTAGATGAACAACAGGTGAAGATGTTAGATGAACAACAGGCGAATATGTTAGATGAACAACAGGCGAATATGTTAGATGAACAACAGGTGAAGATGTAAGATGAACAACAGGCGAAGATGTAAGATGAACAATAGGTGAAGATGTTAGATGAACAACAGGTGAAGATGTTAGATGAACAACAGGTGAAGATGTAAGATGAACAACAGGTGAAGATGTAAGATGAACAACAGGTGAAGATGTTAGATGAACAACAGGTGAAGATGTTAGATGAACAACAGGTGAAGATGTAAGATGAACAACAGGTGAAGATGTAAGAACAACAACAGGTGAAGATGTAAGATGAACAACAAGTGAAGATGTAAGATGAACAACAGGTGAAGATGTTGGACGAACAACAGGTGAAGGTGTTAGATGAACAACAGATGAAGATGTTAGTTGAACAACACGTGAAGATGTTAGATGAACAACAGGCGATGATGTAAGATGAACAACAGGTGAAGATGTAAGAACAACAACAGGTGAAGATGTAAGACCAACAACAGGTGAAGATGTAAGATGAACAACAGGTGAAGATGTAAGAACAACAACAGGTGAAAGTGTAAGATCAACAACAGGTGAAGATGTAAGACCAACAACAGGTGAAGATGTAAGACCAACAACAGGTGAAGATGTAAGAACAACAACAGGTGAAGATGTAAGAACAACAACAGGTGAAAGTGTAAGATCAACAACAGGTGAAGATGTAAGAACAACAACAGGTGAAGATGTAAGAACAACAACAGGTGAAAGTGTAAGATCAACAACAGGTGAAGATGTAAGAACAACAACAGGTGAAGATGTAAGAACAACAACAGGTGAAGATGTAAGAACAACAACAGGTGAAGATGTAAGAACAACAACAGGTGAAGATGTAAGAACAACAACAGGTGAAAGTGTAAGATCAACAACAGGTGAAGATGTAAGAACAACAACAGGTGAAGATGTAAGAACAACAACAGGTGAAGATGTAAGAACAACAGCAGGTGAAAGTGTAAGATCAACAACAGGTGAAGATGTAAGAACAACAACAGGTGAAGATGTAAGAACAACAACAGGTGAAGATGTAAGAACAACAACAGGTGAAAGTGTAAGATCAACAACAGGTGAAGATGTAAGATGAACAACAGGTGAAGATGTAAGAACAACAACAGGTGAAAGTGTAAGATCAACAACAGGTGAAGGATTAAGGTGGTTGGGTTTTATAGTGAACTACAGGTAAAGAAAGATTTAGTTTAACCAACATAGGAAGAATATATTGACTATCACTCCTGGGAAGCTGGATCCCGACTACGATAGTATAATCTTAAACAATAACTTTACTACCAATAGTACTGTCTCATGTTTTCCTTATCCCATTTTTCTTGCAAAAGATATGAATACTAAAGAAAAAAAATAGTATTAGTGGTTAATGGAGGCATCAACTTTTTCGTACATAAAAAGGAAGATGTTGACATACTAAGAGCTCGACCTGGATACCTTGACTACACCAGCCATCAGCCTCGCTCTCAGGATACCAATCTTCCTGAATAATGAAGGTATTTACAACCCATATATACCTCCATGTTAAATTGTGACCAGTAGAGTGGTTCATGGCACCAGTAAACCTGTGATATACTACCCACGTTTCAGTGATCCAACTTGATAGTGGGAATTAGTAAGAGTTTTCAACATATTTGTAAAAGTTTTGTTTCTGCCTTCATATTTACTGACTATAAATTTTAGGTTCAAACACTACTTGCTGATGTAACATTACATTTGTATAACATTACACTAGCATAATTCTTCTCACCATTTTATTAATTTATTATGGTCAGGAATGTGGATATAGTAATGGTTTGGTAATAATGAGAGAGATGATAAAAGGTTAAAGAGATGAAAATAAGTTTAGGTAGGACAGCAGAGTGATGAGATGAATAAAGGTGATAAGAGTGAGAACTACAAATAGTCTGTAGTCTGTATTGTATGTTGATGAATCTCAGGTGTACATGTTATTATGTATGTTGATGAATCTCAGGTGTACATGTTATTATGTATGTTGATGAATCTCAGGTGTACATGTTATTATGTATGAATGAGTATCACATGTATATGTTATTGTGTATGGATGAGTGTAAGAAATTTATAAATATCTCCGTTTCTGGTGTTTAGTAAATGAAATTGGAGGTATATATATTTATATATATATATATATATATATATATATATATATATATATATATATATATATATATATATATATATATATATATATATATATATATATATATATATATATGGTATATATATATATATGGTATATATATATATATATATATATATATATATATATATATATATATATGGTACATATATATATATATATATATATATATATATATATATATATATATATATATATATATATATATATGGTATATATATATACATATATATATATATATATATATATATATATATATATATATATATATGGTATATATATATATATATATATATATATATATATATATATATATATATATATATATACATACATATATATATATATATATATATATATATAAATATATATATGAAATATATATATGAAATATATATATATATATATATATATATATATATATATAGTGTATTGTACTCCCCGGGATAACCCCACTCAACCTGCGCCTCCCCCACCTAATTCCCAAGGGAAGTTTTCCCCTTCCCCTCCCGGCCCCTCAAACTCCACCAGGCCACCACGGTCAAGTTCACTACCTTCCACGCACCATACCCACCCAGCATGTCATATTCCACTCCTATTGTCTAGTCTAGCAGATGGATGCCAACCAGGAGGAAGCAAGCAGCCAGGGAAATGGCACGGCTGGCAATACTAGGAGAGGTAAGTGTCGGTCATGCTTACACCTTCGTTGTCTCAACTCTAATGGTTTCCTCCGCAAACACGGTAGTTGCCCTGGTTCAGGATGTCCTCCTGTGGAAAGTGATGATCCAGAGCCACCTCAGGCACCTGAACCCACTCCAACAGATTTTATCTCATCAGACAATCTCTTGGAAGCAATTAAAGCAACAGGTACCAGGACACTCACACATATTCCCAAAGCAGCCCGTCCACACGCAGCTGGGAAACTTACAGACCTCCTGAAAAAAGTAAACGATGGTTCCACTATCTTAAATGCTCCACCAACCATCAAGGCATGGCACAACTTGCTACTTTTTGGCAATGTCTGCTTAGCTGTGCCGGAAAGAAGGGGAAAGAGGCTAGCCTCAACCAGCTTGGCTTTGGGGTCTCTCAAGGAAGTGAAGCAGCGGTTCATGCAACAAGGGCATATATCAACAACCTGCCTGAGGACAATGCAGTGGTAAAATTAGATTTCAAGAATGCGTTCAATCTCCTGAAAAGAGACGTGGTATTAGCAGCAGTACAAGAATATTTCCCTGGTCTCTTCCCTTTTGTTTCAGCTGGGTATAGCAAGGAATCAATGCTTCTCTTTGGAGAGCATGAAATCACATCATCGGAGGGTGTCCAACAAGGAGATCCTCTTGCACCATTTCTCTTCTGTATTGCAGTTAGGGAAATCACAGTCAGACTGACCAGCGAGCTAAACATCTGGTTCCTAGATGATGGCACACTAGCAGGTACAAAGGAGTCCCTCCTACATGACCTTACACAGGTAATGACACGGGGACAGGAAATGGGTCTCATCCTGAATCCATCCAAATGTGAAATCATCTCAGTCAGTCAACAAGTGATAAATGCAGTGAGATCAAAACTACCAGGAGCAGCAGTCATTGCCCCCACAAATAGTGTCTTGCTAGGAGCACCTCTGGGAAGCAATGCCATTGACACAATTCTCAGGAAGAAATTGGAAGAGTTAAGGAGAATGGAACAACGAATAGGCAATCTGGACACCCACGATGCCTTGTACCTTCTCACAAAGTGCTTGAGTCTGCCCAGGTTGACATATTTCCTAAGATGTGCACCTTCATATGATAACCCTATACTGCACGAATATGACAGTATTCTGAGGCAGATTTTTACGAAAGTACTTAACCTTACTCTAGAAGACGAGCAGTGGAACCAAGCTACACTTCCAGTCAGACTAGGAGGCATTGGTGTCCGCAAGTCATCACAGATTGCGTTACCTGCTTTTCTGTCCTCGTGTATTGCATCCAGAGAGCTTGTAGCAGCGATTCTCCCTGAACATCTTAGGGACAAGATTGGAGCCCAGGACCAAAAATTCATTGACGGAGCAATGATCTGGGATAATCTAACGGGCTCAGAAACCAGACCTGCTCCCCCCAACAACTACAAACAATCGCACTGGGATGGTCCAATAGTGGAAAATATAGCCTCAACGATGCTTCAGAGTGTGTCAGGGAAGGATAGAGCCCGCCTGCTGGCAGTGAGAGCCCCTCATGCTGGGGACTTTCTGTTGGCTGTTCCCAACTCCAGCCTTGGCACACGCCTCGACCCACAGACCATCCG
>NW_027199397.1:0-22500 GCF_038502225.1 Cherax quadricarinatus | reverse complement strand
TACCTAAGATTAAATACATTTGTAACTCTACTAACATCTCTCATATATGTTTTTCAAGTCTATAAATCCACCGAAGTGCAGCTTTCCTTTATATAATTGTTCTTAACTTATGTATTTCAGTGTTTACACATGATCCGCAGATTACCTTCACTGTCTGAATACACACACTACTTTGTTACACATATTTCAGTGATCATTATTCTTACATACACTTTACCTGGTAGGGTCAACAGTCTTATTCTATTATAATTATTCCATTCTTTAATGTTTTTCATCTTTTCTTATTTAATAAACATTATGAAGACCATCATGAATTATTCCAGTAATTTATTACAACTACGTCACAAACTTCAACTTTAATCCTTTCTAAATTTCCAATAATTTAAATTTTCTTGATAAAATGGAATGAAGGTTACAATATTTTGATGAAATATTTTTGGAAAAGATGTAAATATGTGAAGAAGTGACTAACTTGAGAGGTTTAAGGTTAAGACAAAGAAGATATTCTTATAAATCGTTTTAAAAAACAATTTGTTAAGTAAAATTATTTATTAAATAAGTCTCTCAGTTTTCTCATATACATTTATTTCACCTTTTTATTAATGAAGTAAAAAAAAAAAACATTCACGGCCACAGATGCAAAATAAAAATTTTCGGTGATGAAATTAAAAACTGTCAATTTGGATGATTCGATCTACTGATAATAATAATTTTGGTGGTGGCTGCCAGAACCTGGCCAGTACGACTGTGTGTTAATGTCTACCATACTGTTATGTACTGTGATGTATCAATGTTAACATATGTTACACACTGAACGTTGTGGTGCACTATGTTGCTGAGATATATGACACACTGAATGTTGTGGTGCACTATGTTGCTGAGATATATGACACACTGAATGTTGTGGTGCACTATGTTGCTGAGATATATGACACACTGAATGTTGTGGTGCACTATGTTGCTGAGATATATGACACCCTGAATGTTGTGGTGCACTATGTTGCTGAGATATATGACACCCTGAATGTTGTGGTGCACTATGTTGCTGAGATATATGACTCAAAGTCAGTAAGTAATGAGAAAGACACAGTTGTAGAAGGGAACTATTGAATGAAGAAGTTTGTGTCACAGGTGAAAGTTCCTCTCTGCTGTTATGTGTTTTTTCACAACCATCGTTGTGTTATGATGTGTAAAAAGTTTGTCTGATACACCGGAGTTAATAACACTGTATGTAACCTGTCTGGTAAATAACTAACAGAAGACTTACTAGCAGGATTCTTTTCTTAGGATTCTGTTGGTAGGATTCAACTGTATATAAGACTGAACGCTATTGGAATAATACTACTGGAAGGATTGTTACTAGTAAACTATAGATAGAAGACCTCTGGTAGGTTTCTGCTGGAAATATAATGCTGGCAGGATTTTGTAATAAAGTTGGAAGAATTACCGACAATATGTAAAGTAAAAGGACACAAGTGCAACTAATGTGACATTTATTGTGGCAACGTTTCGCTCTCCAGGAGCTTTATCAAGCCATTACAAACAATACATGGACACAGAGGGTATATAAAGGCTCAGAGTGAGGTGAATACTAGTGAGGTACCATTTCGATGTTCACTAGTGGTAGTAGTAGTAGTAGTAGTAGTGGTAGTGACAAAAGTAATACAATATGGTAGAGCAATTAATTCGTACATGAGTAAAAGGATAAAAGCTATTACTTGGGTAACATAAAAATAGGTTGGACAAATATAAACTGGAATGAGGTAGCTTGTTTCAGTGTTCACTCTCTGTGCTTTGTGTAGTATAACAGGAGAGACTATGTGATGGCAGGGTTTACTGTTTTCAGGAGGATTCTTGCTAAGACTTCGGAGATGGTGAAGCTGCCGTTGTTTTGTTTAATTGTATTCGAAACAGCGATCAGTGCTGATTCAAGGCACTTGCGTGTGCGGAAATTAGTTTCTTTTATCACTAATTGGGCGTCTCTGAATTTCATAAGATGATTGGTGGAATTTCGGTGTTGTACACAGGCGTTGTTTAAGTTGTCGTTCCTACATGCGTATATGTGTTCATTGAGGCGGGTGTCGAGTTTTCTTGCTGTTTCACCTACGTAGATCTTGTCAGTCCATCAATCTTGAATAGAATATTCTATTCAAGATTGATGGACTGACCACATCGACTCAAGGTTGAGGGACTGATTACCTCATTTCTCCTCCTGTTCTTCAAGATTCTCCTTTGTATGGACTGATGAAGCCACTGTGTGGCGAAACGTTTCCTCAATAAAGATACCCAAGAGTTGCACATGTGTCTAATTTATCAACATGTCGGTTCTCTGAACCATTCATCTACAAAACGACATCTACCTAAAGCTACTCAAGAAATAACTCCCGTACCCCTTAACACCAATCAAACCCAGCCCCTCCCACTCATATATTTGTCCAGTGTCTTCTTAAAGCTACCCAAGTTCCTAGCCTCTATCACCCCACTGGGAAGACTGTTCCACGCATTTACAACTCTGTTAGAAAACCAGTACTTACCTATGTCCTTTCTAAATCTAAATTTATCCAACTTAAATCCATTATTCCTGGTTCTTACCTGGTTCGACACCCTCAGTACTTTATTAATGTCTCCCTTGTTTATGCCCGTCATCCACTTATACACTTCAATGATATCTCCCTTCATTCTACGCCTCTCCAGAGAGTGGAGATTTAAGGCTTTAAGTCTATCTTCATACGGGAGGTTCCTTACACAGTAAATCATTTTAGTCATTCTTCTCTGTATGTTCTCTAATGAGTCTATGTCCATCCTGTAGTAAGGGGACCAAAACTGAGCAGCACAATCTAAATGAGGCCTCACTAGTGATATATAGAGCTGTAAAATAACTTTTGGACTTCTGTTACTTATACTTCTTGAGATAAATCCAAGTAATCTGTTGGCCTTGTTGCGCACACTAAGGCACTGCTGTCTTGGCTTTAGATTTCTGCTTACCATGACTCCCAAGTCTTTTTCACATTCTGTATGACCAAGCTCTACTTCACCTAGATTATAGCTTCGAGGGTTATTTTCATTACCAAGGGCAAGTACCTTACACTTATCCACATTAAACTTCATCTGCCATTTCTCAGACCAAGACATTAATTTGTTCAAATCGTCCTGGAGTTCATTGATATCCTCCTCAGAGTGAATTATACGGCCTATCTTTGTATCATCAGCAAACTTACTCATGTCACTAGTAATCCCTTCATCAAGGTCATTAATGTAAATTATGAAGAAGAGAGGGCCTAAAACTGATCCTTGTGGAACGCCACTAGTGACTAATCCCCATTCAGATTTCACTCCATTAATGGTAACTCTCTGCTTTCTATTGGTAAGCCATGCCTCAATCCATGCTAGAACTTTACCTCCTATACCATGAGCTGCCACTTTTCTTAAGAGTCTCTTGTGAGGTACTCTGTCGAAGGCTTTACTAAAATCCAAATAAACAATATCATATTCCTTATCACTGTCAACTGCCTCAAATGATCTATTGAAGAACGTCAGTAAGTTTGTCAGGCAGGAACGACCTCTCGTGAATCCATGCTGAGATTCATTTATCAAGTTATGCTCTTCAAGGTGACTTCTGATAATGTCAGCTATAATTGATTCTAATAACTTGTCCACTATAGATGTCAGGCTTATTGGACGGTAATTTGAAGGAGTGGACTTATCCCCTGATTTGAATATAGGAACCACATTAGCCATCTTCCACAACTCTGGCACAACACTGGTAAGGATGGACGCATTGAATACACTCGTTAATGGCTGACTAAGCTCCATCTTGCATTCCTTAAGTACCCTTGAAAACAACTCATCGGGTCCCGGGGACTTATTTTGTTTCAGTTTGTCTATCTGTTTAATAACCATGTCCCTCGTGACAGTAATATTAGTTAACTTAAATTCATCAGGAACTAAATAATTGTTAATTACTGGAATCTCATTTACATCTTCCTGTGTAAAAACTGACAAAAAATAGTCATTAAATAAGGAACACATTTCCAGTTCATTATCCGTCAGCTGTCCATTCCCAGATTTCAGAGGTCCTACTTTTTCCTTCACCTTCGTCCTATACACTTGAAAGAACCCCTTTGGATTAGTCTTTGATTCATTAGCAACTCTAATTTCATAGTCACGTTTAGCCTTTCTAATCGCCTTTTTTACTTCTCTTTTAAGCTGAACATATTGGTCAGTAAGGTTAACCTCTCCTCTTCTGATGCGCCTATAAATTCCCCTTTTCTCCCCTAATAGATGCTTTAGCCTCCTGTTAACCCATTTGGGATCGTTATTATTAGACCTAATTTCTCTCTGGGGAATGTATATACTCTGGGCACTGTGTACATTATTAAGAAAACAATCATAAAAGCAGATCCCTTCATATTCATAAGTATGATTATCGTCAATAAAATCATTAGCTAGATAACCCCAATCAAGATTAGACAGATGTTCCCTAAGTCCATTATAATCGGCAGAACGAAAATCAGGGATTTTTACTGTATTATCATTATTCTTGCATTCCCAATTAATGCTAAAGGTGATGGATTTGTGATAACTTGCACCAAGCTCTTCAGTGATCTCCAGATTATTCACGAGTGTTTCCTTATTTGACAAGACTAGGTCTAGCAAATTATTACCCCTGGTAGGCTCAGTTACACTCTGTTTCAGAAAACAGTCCTGAACTGTTTCCATGAAGTCACTGGACTCTAGATTACCTGTCAAAGAATTCCAGTCAATTTGGCTAAAGTTAAAGTCCCCTACTATGACTATGTTACTGTGTCCAGAAGCCCTAACAATTTCGTCCCAAAGAAGTCTCCCTCTATCGTGATCCAAGCCTGGAGGTCGGTATATTACACCTAGAATTAGTTTTTCTTGACCCTCCACGAACTCTACCCAAACTGACTCTGTTACTGCTCCATCTATTTTTATACCTGTTTTTATGCAACAATTAATATTTTCTCGAACATACAATGCAACTCCTCCCCCCTTCCCATTACATCTATCCACATTGAACAACTTAAATCCCTGAATATTACACTCAGCAGTCATATCCCGACTCTTTAAATCATACCACGTTTCAGTTAATGCAATGATATCAAAGTTCCCAGCACATGCTACCAAACGTAGTTCATTAATTTTATTTCTTGCACTTCGACTGTTAGCATAAAATACCATCATATGTTTTTTCTTCTGCACATTTTTCCTATTCATCTTTGTTTTTACACAATTTCTGAAATTATCATTACCCAGAGTTACTCCATGACAGTTACTATTAAGATTCTTAATATCAGAGCATAAGTCAATATATCCATACTCATTATTAATCATTTTTAAACCCATACCTCTAACTAATCCTAGTTTAAAGTCCTAACAACCCCCTCAACTGAGTTAGCAAGAAAACCCACACCTGCCCTGGATAAGTGAACCCCATCCCTGGCATACATGTCATTTCGGCCATAGAAGTTGTCCCAGTTGTCAATGAATGGTACTGCATTATCCTTACAGTGTTTATCCAGCCAACAATTAATACCAATTGCTCTGGACAACCATTCATTACCTGCCTAGTATGGGCCAACAGGCCTGCTGCAGTGTTCCTCCTTTCTTATGTTCTTATGTTCTTATGTTCTTAACACCTCTTCTTGGCAAAATGCCACATATAACAGGGCGCCCCCCCTTCTTCCTAATCATGTCTATAGCTGTCCTGAACTTTCTAACTAAATCCTCACTTCTACGCTTGCCTACATCATTGCCTCCAGCACTGAGGCAAATAATAGGATTGATCCCATTACCGTTCATGGTTACCAATAGAAAATTCGCTGTGCTGAACAAACTTGAGTTGGGAGGTACTGATATTGTTCTCCGCACATCTGTGGGATCAAACAGACATAGGGGCTGGGACAAAAAATGAAGATAAAAATGAGTCTCATCCTTAATCAGTGAACTGCATAGAGTTAAATCAGATGGATTGCTAGTGATAAACATCATCTTAAGGCAACACTAACACAAATAGAGGCCAACACTTACACACCATATAATAGCTAAAACAACTAGAAACACTAATAAAACATTAAAGTATAACACCAAAGTTCCTTCGTGGACAGGAGCACCTCGGGGAGGAAGGGGAGAAAAAAAGGATGAGCGAAAATAGGAAGATAAGAACATATTAGGCTGAAATAAGGAGGAACCAAATTGAACCAGCACATCGCATGCCTTCAGATGGTGCTATTAGGCGAGGTACACAAAAACAAGCATGAGAATTGAAGCCAGCAGACTACCCCACTGGCACAAAACAGAAGAAAAAAAATTGTCTGTCAAATACTTTTCTTAGTTATCATTCAAAGAATAATGGGCAAGACAGAGAACAGGATTCCAGATAAGCAAGGTTGTTTTAGGAAGGGTAGAAGAATGTGAGTGAACAAAGTTATCGCTGCATTTATGTAATTTGAAAGGGCATTTGATAGGGAAGCAATGTGGCAGATATTGCTATTATACGGACTAGCTGGAAGATTACCTGTTTCTGTGAAATTAGTGAGGTTCAGTGTACGGTATACAGAAAAGAGGACGATTATATTCCAGTAGCAGTCGGTCTTAGATAGGGATGCGTGACATCATTATGGTTGTTTAACATATTGATACGATTATAAAAGAAGTAAATACTAGGATGCTGCCACAGTTGTTGTCATCGGTGACTTGGTGTTCTGGGGAAATTCTGAAGAGAAGCTGCAAAAGTTGGTAGACTGATTTTGGAGGGTATGTTAAAGAAGAAAATTAAATGTGAACATAGGAAAGAGCGAGTGATGAGAGTAACAACAAAAAATGTGAAATGAAAGGCTGAATAAAACTTTAGAAGGAGCGAGTTTGGGGAAATGAATGTGTTCAGATATTTAAAAGTAGACTTGTCGGGGGACAAGTCTGTGAAAGATGATGTAAAACATAGAACTGACGACGAGTGCTACAATGAGGCATCCTTGGAGACAAAGAGTTTAAGGTGTTTTGAATGCTGTAGCGAGGAGGACGCTTTAGTCTATCTGCCTGGATGGTGTTCCGGGGGTCAACGTCCCCGCGACCCGGTCCATGACCAGGCCTCACGGTGGATCAGACCTTGATCAACCAGCCTGCTACTGCCAGCTGCACGCAGTTCAATGTAAGAACCACAGTCCAGCTGGTAAGGTACTGATTTCGGGTATCTGTCCAGCTCACTCTTTAAGACAGCCAGGGGTCTAGTGGTAATTCTCCTTATGTATGCTGGGAGGCAGTTGAACAGTCTGACACGTATTGTGTTATCTCTTAGTGTACTCACGGTACTCCTGCTTTTCATTGGTGGGATGTTGCACCGCCTGCAGTCTTTTGCTTTCTTAGGGAGTAATATTCGTGTGCAGATTTAGGACAGGTTCCTCTAGGATTTTCCAAGTGTAAATTATGATACAGCTTTCTCGCCTTAATTCCAAGGAATACAGTCTAAGGAACTTCAAACGGTTCCAATAATTCAACTTTTCGACTCTAATTATAAATGCAATGAATGTTCTCTGTATATTCTCCTGATCAACAATACAGCAGCATTTCAACTTTAAAGAGAATCATCACTGACTGGGCATCCCTTGTTTTGAAGTTTCTCATTATCCATCCTATCATTTTCCCAGCAGATGTGATAATGACATTGTTGTGATCTTTGAAGGAGATCCCCTGACATTATCACTCCCCAGTTCTACACATCAGTTATCTATTCTATTGTGTGGTTAGAATTTGTTTTATACTCCAATTTACCATTTATTTCCTCAAGTTTTCCATAGTCAAACAATTGAAATTAGTCTTCACTGAACTTTACATTGTTTTCTGTGATCCATTTGAAAACTTGGTTTATATCCACATGTAGATTTGCAGTGTTCTCAATGAATGATACACTGATTCAGATTCCAGTATCGTCAGATATCAGCAAAAGGATGAGAGCGAGTACTGTACTTTGTGGAACAGAGCTTTTCACTGCAGCTGCCCTAATACTTAACTCTGTTTACTATTACTCTTTGTGTTTTGTTGTTTAGAAAGTTCAAGATCCATCTACACACTTTTCCCGTCATAACTTTGTCACACATTTTGTGATATTACACCATGATAGCACTTGCCGAAGAATTTTGCAAAGTCTGTCTATACTACATGGGGATTCTGTTAGTCTTGGATGCGCGGGAGGACAATGGCATAGTGATCCAGTAGTTGTGAGAGGCAGGAGCCACCTGCTGTAAACTCATGCTTCCCTGGCTTGTGTAACTGTTGGGTATCCAAGTGGTTGGCAGTCTTACTTGTCAGGACCCTCTCAACGATTTTTATGATGCTCGCTGGAGCTATCGGTCAATACTTTGTTGCCATCTTAGCGTAATAGGGCTATATCTGTTGGGTTTAGTAACTGGAATGACCACGGCGTCTAGGCTTCTCCTTCGAAGTATGCATAAGACATTCAAAAGAGGTTTCTTGCAGTTCTTAATGAACGCAGAGTTCCAGGATTCTGGGCCGGGGGCAGAGTGCAGGGGAATGCCATTAACTGCTTTTTCAAAGTCCAATGATGTTATTGTTATATCAGAAATTCTGGATATATTGAGCAAATTTTCATTCTCAGTCATAATAAAATCATCCATATTGTCGACCCTTAGTCTGATTAACTTCAATATATCACTCATTTCCTTGTTGTCATCGGTGTAAGTCCCGTCTCATTTAATGAAGGACCAATGCTGGATGTGGTTTTTGTCCTAGATTTGGCATATGAAATGAAATATTTCGTGTTTCTTTCAATTTCCTTTATTGCTTCAAGCTTTCTCTGTGCTTCCTGGGTCCTCTATGATTCCTTCAACTATTGTTCAGTATTATCTGTTTCTCTAGCCAGTGCCTCCTTCCGTATCCCAGATAAACTGGCTTCAATGAGAAGCTCTATGAATCTTTATCTTCACTTGTGGCATGCGAAGAGTACGTCACCTTTATTCGGTGTATGTACATACTCTCATATAGGCTGCCTCGCAACCAGCGAATCAGGAGGTCCCATCCCTTCAACCAATCATAGGTGCGTATGACAATGGCGGATGTGTTGTGGTGTCACACACGTTCCACCATTGCCACATTCACACAGGAGCTGGTTGGAAGCGGTGGTCTGGTTTCTGGCTGTTGGGTTTGCCTTGACTCGCCGTGTTGTACACATATATTTCCAGTTATTATATATAATGTACATACTTGTAAAAATCTATATATACTTGGTGAAGGAAAATACAATTCAAAGTTCACTGCTGTGTTTATTTCGCTCCAATTCTCTTTATGCCCCAGGATAACAGACCTTGATTATCTGGAAGCGTAATACCTGTAGAGGGAGTCTCTTTCTTTTTAGTTTATGTCTTCTCTTCTTTTTTTCTCAGGGAAAGTGCCTCGAGCTTAAGTGCTACAGAAGTAATTCTTTCCAGGTACTGGTTCGGATTTGTGTTGCTTAAGATATCTTCCCAGCGTGTATCATTTAAGACATGGTTAATTTGATCTAACTGATTGTTCTTGTTATTGAAGCTGAATTTGGTGGCGGCATCCTCGTAACTGATCTCATTTTATTAGTTAGAATCCCGGTGCATAAAAGTCTAAACTACGATTATATTGTGATCAGAACATATTGTATATGTTACTGTTACACTTCGTACCAGATCGTCATTACCAGTGAAAATAAGGTCTTGTTGGCTCCACTATTTGCTGGTTTAAGGTGAATTCAATAACTCGTGTGTGTAAGAATTTTCATCCGAGCTGCCTCCTGGGGTTACCTCTGCTATAACATTATTTGCCATATTCTTCCATATTAAATTAATTAAATTGAAATACCAGGCAACAAGATGTATGGGGCTGGGGTTGGAATTTTCCAGGCAGTAGTAAGTTTTCAGTAGTTATTCCTTGAATTCTTGGGAAGTTGCATTACGCGGCTTATATACAACCACAAAGACTAAGTTTCGGTTCTCAGTCTTTACTGCCAAAACTTCAGTTACTTCATTTGGGGTGTTCAGTAATTGTGAGCAAATGAACGATTCTGTGGCAAACAGGCCAACCATCCCTTGTTACCTGTACTTTCTGTCGATTTTAAATAAGTTATACCCTTGTTTTCATATTTTGTTGTCAAAGTGATCTTTTGAGTGGGTCGCTCTGAAAGCCGGAAGATTACATTTGACTCTGAGGAGTCCACTGAAGAAAGGTATTTTGATGTTGGTAGATGGCTTTAGACCTTGTATATTTACAAATACAAATAATGCATTACTTGTTTGTTGTGGGGTTAATTTGTTGGCATTAATGTTTGCTGCTCTGGAGGGATGTCCACTGACTGTGCCACCATTCCAACAAGGCTCCGCGGTGGTGGAGTAATTTTTCATTTACTGCCATTTTTTCTTCTTCCTGGCACTTAAAAATCTTTCTATTGAATGCTTGTAACTACCATTTCCCAAGGTTTGTGGCATCTATACCTTCTGGTACATTTCAAATAGTGTGCGAGGCAGTTTGTGTTGTAACATTGTGTTTCCTGAACTGATGAATAACACATTCAAGGTGAAAAAGTTTACAGGAAGAAGAATGACTCTTTCGTCATGAAGTTGCGGCATTTTTTGGATGGTCAAAGTTGCACGTCCCATTTATTTTTTTTTCAGATATTCCATGCCCAGGCATAGAAACTGCACAATTTTTTCTGCTGGCTAGGATTTGTGAAGGATGGAATTTCTACTGGTACACTTTTTTGACCTGACCCCCACTATCCTCAGCACCTGTAACAGTAGCAGTGCCGCCACCAGTTATTTCTAGTAGTGTATCAGCAGTATACCCAGACGCATCATCCGCATTTTTTACACAGCTAGCTGAAGCTCTATTTTGTATTCCTAGATCATGTGAAGGCTGGTATTCAAACGGGAGTAAGTTGAAATTAGGTCTGAGCTTACCACCGCCACGTATGTCCTCGTACCATGAAACACGCCCAATTCTACTGGGTGCTTGGTGTTTGAAGGATTGTTGGTCCAATAGTTAGAGCGTAGCGAACGTTTTCTTGTTTCCACGGGCGGGACATGGTGGTGCGGGGTCGATCCTCGATCATACAGCAGCTTAGTTAATGATTCAAAACTAATTGTTTCGTGGTTTCATTAATATATATATATATATATATATATATATATATATATATATATATATATATATATATATATATATATATATATATATATATATATATATATATATATATATATATATGCAAAACAACCACTTTGAAAGAATAGAGAAATTCCAAGCACTTTAGTGACTACTCACATTATCAAGGAACAATTATCAAGGAACATTGTTCCTTGATAATGTGAGTAGTCACGAAAGGGCTTGGAATTTCTCTATTCTTTCACAGTGGTTGTTTTGCATATTCTGAAATCACCTGTTTACTGTAATCTTATTGCATATTATTATTTTTTTATTATCACACTGGCCGATTCCCACCAAGGCAGGGTGGCCCGAAAAAGAAAAACTTTCACCATCATTCACTCCATCACTGTCTTGCCAGAAGGGTGCTTTACACTACAGTTTTTAAACTGCAACATTAACACCCCTCCTTCAGAGTGCAGGCACTGTACTTCCCATCTCCAGGACTCAAGTCCGGCATGCCGGTTTCCCTGAACCCCTTCATAAATGTTACTTTGCTCACACTCCAACAGCACGTCAAGTATTAAAAACTATTTGTCTCCATTCACTCCTATCAAACACGCTCACGCATGCCTGCTGGAAGTCCAAGCCCCTCGCACACAGAACCTCCTTTACCCCCTCTCTCCAACCTTTCCTAGGCCGACCCCTACCCCGCCTTCCTTCCACTACAGACTGATACACTCTTGAAGTCATTCTGTTTCGCTCCATTCTCTCTACATGTCCGAACCACCTCAACAACCCTTCCTCAGCCCTCTGGACAACAGTTTTGGTAATCCCGCACCTCCTCCTAACTTCCAAACTACGAATTCTCTGCATTATATTCACACCACACATTGCCCTCAGACATGACATCTCCACTGCCTCCAGCCTTCTCCTCGCTGCAACATTCATCACCCATGCTTCACACCCATATAAGAGCGTTGGTAAAACTATACTCTCATACATTCCCCTCTTTGCCTCCAAGGACAAAGTTCTTTGTCTCCACAGACTCCTAAGTGCACCACTCACTCTTTTCCCCTCATCAATTCTATGATTCACCTCATCTTTCATAGACCCATCCGCTGACACGTCCACTCCCAAATATCTGAATACATTCACCTCCTCCATACTCTCTCCCTCCAATCTGATATTCAATCTTTCATCACCTAATCTTTTTGTTATCCTCATAACCTTACTCTTTCCTGTATTCACCTTTAATTTTCTTCTTTTGCACACCCTACCAAATTCATCCACCAATCTCTGCAACTTCTCTTCAGAATCTCCCAAGAGTACAGTGTCATCAGCAAAGAGCAGCTGTGACAACTCCCACTTTGTGTGTGATTCTTTATCTTTAAACTCCACACCTCTTGCCAAGACCCTCGCATTTACTTCTCTTACAACCCCATCTATAAATATATTAAACAACCACGGTGACATCACACATCCTTGTCTAAGGCCTACTTTTACTGGGAAAAAAATTTCCCTCTTTCCTACATACTCTAACTTGAGCCTCACTATCCTCGTAAAAACTCTTCACTGCTTTCAGTAACCTACCTCCTACACCATACACTTGCAACATCTGCCACATTGCCCCCCTATCCACCCTGTCATACGCCTTTTCCAAATCCATAAATGCCACAAAGACCTCTTTAGCCTTATCTAAATACTGTTCACTTATATGTTTCACTGTAAACACCTGGTCCACACACCCCCTACCTTTCCTAAAGCCTCCTTGTTCATCTGCTATCCTATTCTCCGTCTTACTCTTAATTCTTTCAATAATAACTCTACCATACACTTTACCAGGTATACTCAGCAGACTTATCCCCCTATAATTTTTGCACTCTCTTTTATCCCCTTTGCCTTTATACAAAGGAACTATGCATGCTCTCTGCCAATCCCTAGGTACCTTACCCTCTTCCATACATTTATTAAATAATTGCACCAACAACTCCAAAACTATATCCCCACCTGCTTTTAACATTTCTATCTTTATCCCATCAATCCCGGCTGCCTTACCCCCTTTCATTTTACCTACTGCCTCACGAACTTTCCCCACACTCACAACTGGCTCTTCCTCACTCCTACAAGATGTTATTCCTCCTTGTCCTATACACGAAATCACTATCTTCATAAACATTTATCAATTCCTCAAAATATATGTGTGCATATATGTGTGCATATATATATATATATATATATATATATATATATATATATATATATATATATATATATATATATATATATATATATATATATATATATATATATATATATATATATATATATATATATATATATATATATATATATATATATATTTATATATATATATATATATATATGTTGCAACCCCTGAATGGGTTACAATGATTATTATGTATATATATAATGTATATTACCTTTTCATATAATTTTATATTGCTTATATTTGCGATAATAGCTAAATCGCAAATGTATTGCCTTATATTGTTATTTGACGTAGCTTATGTTGTTAGGATGTACATAATATGTGCTCAGTTCAAGTCTTGATTGTCAAACTACTGTAAATATCGCTTGTCGCTCGTTATACTGCCGGCTTCTGAGCTGTGCTGTCCACGGGGCTATCACGTGATCGAGGGGGGGTGTCCTCACCTCTCGTGAAGTATTCAGTCTGCTCTAGACTCGCTTGGTGGTTGGACAGATTGTCTGTCTCATTATTCTTGTTAGTTCTGTAGAACTCTGTTCACAGAACATTGTATAGACTTCGTGATTTTCGACGTTGTACTGAGGTTGTGTGTCACATAGACACTCTGAGCATCTCAGGTCCCGAGCTGTAGCTTATGACCTAATTTGTACTGGTTTCTGTGTATTGTCACAGTCAGGGTTTTTCCTATGCTGAACTTAGATTCAGTAGTATGGGAGTTTTGTAACTTTTGTGGAGGATCTGCTGATGGTCCCTACTTAGTGTCGTTATATTATCTCCTTGATCCTGATTGTGTCGCAGTCGCTTGTTATATGGCTATTGGGCTTAGCATTCTTTTCATTGTTCAAGCAGACTGTTCTGGTTGCCAGTCGGTCAAGAAGTTAGTTTATTTGAGGACTTTGTCAGTCACTTGTTTAAGTCTAGTCGAGTCGTGAGACATAGTGAACTACTTAGAGCACTTACACGCATACACAAACTTACTTGTACATATTTGTAATATCTTATTAAATGTTAATGTACCAGACGGTACTTAAGAATTATAAATGTGATATGTGCTTTCAGCACAATAATATTGAACTCGAGAGATTGATTTTATTTTCATTGCTGTGATTAATTTAATTGGATAATATACCTCTAGACAACTTAATGATTAATAAATTTATTAAATTTTAATTTCTCTAGTTAGTAGCCTACCAGTTGTAATCCTGAAGCACTATTGAATAATACTGAATTTTAATGGATAATTGGACAAGGATACTGACTACTTGTTACGAAAACCCAGTAACAGGCTGGATGCTAGAAGGGCAGTCCTTTCTAGTATTCACTGGAGATCTCTAAGCTTTTAGAATCGCGTTTTTTGTAACAAATGGGGGCCTGTCCGGGAGGCTCTTGATCCAAGGTGTTGGAGAAATTTTCCAGTTTGACATACTAGTAACTCTATGGTCAAACACTTTGAGTACTTTCCTAATCTGAAGACTTTGAGTTTAGTCTTGTACAACATACCAGGTGGATGTATGTACCTGACTGAGTCTCTTGATCCAAGGAGATGGAAATACTGTTTATGAGTTCTAACTCTAAGACAACCAACACTAAAATTCCTATCAGGATTATAGTTTCACATAATCACTCTCTCGTAGTACAATTATTTTCGTGATGTATGCCAAAATGAAACAGTTAATTGATACTCTGACTCTGAGTTGAGTACATTAAAACTTCAGACGTGTTGGCGAGTAGCCAAATATCTCGGTGTGACGTATAACAGGAATTACACCGCAGAAACTGTCAGAGCGTTAATTAAAGATATATTGTTTCCTGCTCATACAGAGATGTCTGATTATGATTCAGATTCAGAAAGTCTAGTGTCACAATTAGGAAGTATGACTCTATTTGATTACTTAGAAGGAGCAACTAAGGCAGAAGTGAACCTCGTGTCTGAGCGTAGTGTAGCTCACACCTTCCCGCCTCACTGACACTATAGTACAGAGTGTAGCTGGTTGGATGACGCAGCCACATACTAGTACAGTGTATGCTACACCTCTATCTACTTATCCTAGACCAGATCTAGACTCTCTAGAGACGGCTGGACCAAGTGTCCGACCTAAGGACCCTCCAGACCACGTTAATTTCCTTACTCCTCCATTACCCACTGGTCCTATCTCTCAGGAACAGTTTGAGAGGTTTGAACGCCTCCTTATGTTGCAGACTGCACAAATAGAGGCACAGAGGAAATTGAACGAAGAAGATTTCCAAAGAGAAAATGTTCGTCTGTTAAGACAACAGACTGATAGATCACAGGACACATTTAATGTGCAGAAAGCTGCATCCATGGTTCCTAAGTTTTTTGAGAGTGACTTAGACACCTATTTTGATGTGTTTGAGAACCAGGCACGTGCTATGAACTGGCCACGTAAGCACTGGGCAACATTGTTGCATACTGCTTTGACGGGAAGAGCTCAAACCTGTACGGCTGCTTTGCCATTTACCAAGTACATTAGTTATGACGCTGTCAAACAAACAATTCTAGAGACGTATAACTTGTTACCTGTAAGTTATCAAAGAGCATTTCGTACGTTACAACGACGACAAGATCAAACTTGTGTAGAGTTTGCTCGTGAGAAAAAAGTTGCATTTCAGAGGTGGTGTAGATCTGCCAAGTGTAACAACTACGACAGTCTTGTTCAGTTGTTACTACATGAAGAGTTTAACAACTGTATGTCTGCTGACATACAAGAATATCTGATCGATCATACTACCTCGGATATTCTGGAAACTGCAGCATTAGCAGACAATTACGAGATTTCTCACAAACTTGTACGTACTAAAACACAGAGAAACAAGGTAACTAAAAATTGTCCTAGAAGTTGGCAACCTAAATCAGCTGCTCATTGCCGGCCTGATGTACCTGCTACTGTAACTTCTCGTACCTTTACCAGGAAAACTCACAATCCTGAATCTGTCTCTGTGGTTAGACAGAAATCTGATATCGAGAAGAAGAAAGTTAAATGTAACTATTGTAACAGAAAAGGACATACTAGAGAGTATTGCTATAAGTTAGAAAGAGATACGAGATACAGTCGTGCGGCTGGCGCCCCCACTCAAGTCGTATCCTCTTCCGAGCAACAAAGGCACCAAAATCCTAGTAATACCTCTGATCCTACTGTTTTAGATAATGTTACTCAGGATAGATGACTAGCGTCAGAAAGTGTATCTGACGAAAAGATTCGTTCAGCGATGAGTCCTTACTTTTCGAGAGATAAAGTAGGATTTGACGAATCACATCTAACTAAGATAATTTCTTTCAGAGACACTGGCAGTTATCTCACGTTATTAAGAGAAGATGTACTGCCCATAACTGACGATACCTATTGCAAGATAGATGTATTGTTAGAAGCCTATGGAGGGGCTGTTATAAAAGTGCCTCTGCACAAAGTTTATATTGAAACAAGCTATTATACTGGTTATATTTCAGTGGGTATATCCAGTGGTGTATTTCCCATCAGGTCAGTGGACTTGTTGATAGGGAACGATATCCTTCATGCTGGTATATGTAAAGAACCACTTGTGATTGATAACAACACTGATGATAATTATGCCATTGAAGCTTGTAGAGAGAAACCTATTTTATTTCCTCTCAGCGCAATTACTAGAGCTATGTCAAAGATTCAACAACCATCCTTGTCTCCTGTTGAGTTAGTGGATGACAATGATTTGGGCTTGAATATGTTGTTTAGTGACGCTCTGCGCCCAGGGTCATTAACACTGACTCCCCCCGGTCATCAACCTAGTCAAGACACAACTGACGTTAAATTTCTAACTCATGATGATTTAATCAAGGATCAGTTTGTTGATCAGTCACTGGAAAGACTGAGAGATATAGCAGTTACTGAGAGTGAAGCAAAGGATCTCGATAATTGTTACTATTATAGTAACGGTGTACTGATGGAGAAAAATACATGTAAGTTGTCAGCTGATAGTGTTTCCACCACAGTCAAGCATTTCGTAGTGTTACCAGTTACATTTCGTGAACAAGCCATTGATTTTGCTCACAATAGTCCCATAGGAGGACATTTGGGTGTCAAGAAGACACTCGGTAAACTGGCAAAACATTTTACTTGGCCAAAGATGAAGGAAACAGTAGCTGATCATGTGCGACGTTGCCACGTGTGTCAAGTGACAGGCAAGCCAGCACACACACCTCCACCTACACCTCTCACTGTGTTCATTAGTAGCAAAGTTCAGTTCATCTGGACTAGAGATTGTTCAGACTCGTTCAAAAGGTTGAAGCATCTGCTTTCCTCTGCTCCAGTGTTGAGTCCTAATTTCAATCTTCCCTTCTTTTTACATATAGATGCGAGTGGTTATGCAGTGGGTGCTGTGCTACTCCAACAGTCAACATCCACTGACATTCTCCATCCTATATGTTACTATTCATCTAAGCTTAAACGACACCAGAAAAATTATGCCACTATTGAGAAAGAGGCTCTAGCTCTTGTGGTGTCCTTGGAACATTTTAACGTGTATTTGGGCACTTCCCCATTTAAAATTAACGTTTTTTTCAGACCACAATCCACTCACCTACATAAACACTATGAAAAGTAAAAATGCTAGGATCATGAGGTGGGCCCTCAGAATCCAACCTTATTCTATTAGTATAAAACACATAAGTGGTCATTGTAATGTAATTGCTGACGCTCTGTCACGTCCTTAATAATTATCAGTTACATTAAATTAACGTAATTTTATGCCCAAATACCTTTTGTTACTTGCCATGTCAAATTCAGTAAAGTAACTTAATCCCTCCAGCCCATATTAACTATATATACTCATGTCATGTCTAATTATTATATTTATGTATTCACAGTATTGTTGTGTGAGGAGGAGACAAGCTGAGTGTTGAGTGGGTAGTGTGGTGCGGGTGATGTACTGCGTGACGCAACACTGTCCTGCCGCAGACCCCCCCTCACTACACACCTTAAGCTGTTTCATACTCAGATGCTCATACTGCCTCGCATTCCACAACCAATACTTAAGAGTGGAATGCAGTCTCTTCTACTATGATCGAGCCTCAACGTGCCCACCTTGTCAGCGCTATCCTGTCTCTACACTGATGTATATAACCACGAGTATGCAGAGATACAATACTGTGTACTGCCCTAGTACTAGGGGCATATCCTAGTGACGGACGCTGTGAAATTGTAGAGGTGCTTGGCACAAGAGAGACTTTGATTAATATTTATATTAAATTGTATTGATATGAGTAATCAGAAATAATGTGAAAGACATTAATGCAACTCCTAGTGCGACCCTCTGTCGTGTTGGGGGGGGGTGTTGCAACCCCTCAATGGGTTACAATGATTATTATGTATATATATAATGTATATTACCTTTTCATATAATTTTATATTGCTTATATTTGCGATAATAGCTAAATCGCAAATGTATTGCCTTATATTGTTATTTGACGTAGCTTATGTTGTTAGGATGTACATAATATGTGCTCAGTTCAAGTCTTGATTGTCAAACTACTGTAATTATCGCTTGTCGCTCGTTATACTGCCGGCTTCTGAGCTGTGCTGTCCACGGGGCTATCACGTGATCGAGGGGGGGGGGTGTCCTCACCTCTCGTGAAGTATTCAGTCTGCTCTAGACTCGCTTGGTGGTTGGACAGATTGTCTGTCTCATTATTCTTGTTAGTTCTGTAGAACTCTGTTCACAGAACATTGTATAGACTTCGTGATTTTCGACGTTGTACTGAGGTTGTGTGTCACATAGACACTCTGAGCATCTCAGGTCCTGTGCTGTAGCTTATGACCTAATTTGTACTGGTTTCTGTGTATTGTCACAGTCAGGGGTTTTTCCTATGCTGAACTTAGATTCAGTAGTATGGGAGTTTTGTAACTTTTGTGGGGGATCTGCTGATGGTCCCTACTTAGTGTCGTTATATTATCTCCTTGATCCTGATTGTGTCGCAGTCGCTTGTTATATGGCTATTGGGCTTAGCATTATTTTCATTGTTCAAGCAGACTGTTCTGGTTGCCAGTCGGTCAAGAAGTTAGTTTATTTGAGGACTTTGTCAGTCACTTGTTTAAGTCTAGTCGAGTCGTGAGACATAGTGAACTACTTAGAGCACTTACACGCATACACAAACTTACTTGTACATATTTGTAATATCTTATTAAATGTTAATGTACCAGACGGTACTTAAGAATTATAAATGTGATATGTGCTTTCAGCACAATAATATTGAACTCGAGAGATTGATTTTATTTTCATTGCTGTGATTAATTTAATTGGATAATATACCTCTAGACAACTTAATGATTAATAAATTTATTAAATTTTAATTTCTCTAGTTAGTAGCCTACCAGTTGTAATCCTGAAGCACTATTGAATAATACTGAATTTTAATGGATAATTGGACAAGGATACTGACTACTTGTTACGAAAACCCAGTAACAGGCTGGATGCTAGAAGGGCAGTCCTTTCTAGTATTCACTGGAGATCGCTAAGCTTTTAGAATCGCGTTTTTTGTAACAATATATGTGTATATATATATATATATATATATATATATATATATATATATATATATATATATATATATATATTGTTAGTAGAATTGTAGGTAGTAGGTTGGTGTACAGCAACCACCCAGGGAAGTACTACCGTCCTGCCAGATGACTGTGAAACAGAAACCTGTAACTGTTTTGCATGATGGTAGGATTGCTGGTGTCTTTTTCTGTCTCATAAACACGCTAGATAACAGGGATATCTTGCTACTCCAACTTACACTTTGGTCACACTTCACAGACACGCACATGCATATATATATATACATACATCTAGGCTTTTCTCCTTTTTCTACATAGCTCTTGTTCTTTATTTCTTCTATTGTCCATGGGGAAGTGGAAAAGAATCTTTCCTCCGTAAGCCATGCCTGTCGTATGAGGCGACTAAAATGCCGGGAGCAATGGGCTAGTAACCCCTTCTCCTGTAGACATTTACTAAAAAAGAGAAGAAAAACTTTATAAAACTGGGATGCTTGAATGTGCGTGGATGTAGTGCAGATGACAAGAAACAGATGATTGCTGATGTTATGAATGAAAAGAAGTTGGATGTCCTGGCCCTAAGCGAAACAAAACTGAAGGGGGTAGGGGAGTTTAGGTGGGGGGAAATAAATGGGATTAAATCTAGAGTATCTGAGAGAGTTAGAGCTAAGGACGGGGTAGCAGCAATGTTGAAGGATCAGTTATGGAAGGAGAAAAGAGAATATGAATATGTAAATTCAAGGATTATGTGGATTAAAGTAAAGGTTGGATGCGAAAAGTGGGTCATAATAAGCGTGTATGCACCTGGAGAAGAGAGGAATGTAGAGGAGAGAGAGAGAGAGATTTTGGGAGATGTTAAGTGAATGTATAGGAATCTTTGAACCAAGTGAGAGAGTAATTGTGGTAGGGGATCTGAATGCTAAAGTAGGAGAAACTTTTAGAGAGGGTGTGGTAGGTTGTATATATACTGAGAGTGATGCACCTCTCAGTGTATATTACGGAGTCATGCACTTCTCAGTGTATATATAATGAGTCATGCACCTCTCAGTGTATATATAGTGAGAATGATGTCTTATTAGTGTATATATAATGGGAGTCATGCAGCTCTCAGTGTATATATATATTGAGTCATGCACCTCTCAGTGTATATATACTGAGAATGATGCACCTCTCAGTGCATATATACCGAGTCATGCAGCTCTCAGTATATACTGAGTCATGCACCTCAGTATATATATATACTGAGTCATGCACCTCAGTATATATATACTGAGTCATGTACCTCTCAGTGTATGTATACTGAGTCATGCACCTCAGTGTATATATACGGAGTCGTGCACCTCTCAGTGTATATATTCTGAGAATGATGCAGCTTTCAGTGTATATATACTGAGAGCCATGCACTTCTCAGTGTATATATAATGAGTCATGCACCTCTCAGTGTATATATAGTGAGAATGATGTCTTATCAGTGTATATATAATGGGAGTCATGCAGCTCTCAGTGTATATATTGAGTCATGCACCTCTCAGTGTATATATACTGAGAATGATGCACCTCTCAGTGCATATATACCGAGTCATGCAGCTCTCAGTATATACTTAGTCATGCACCTCAGTATATATATATATACTGAGTCATGCACCTCAGTATATATATACTGAGTCATGTACCTCTCAGTGTATGTATACTGAGTCATGCACCTCAGTGTATATATACTGAGTCGTGCACCTCTCAGTGTATATATTCTGAGAATGATGTAGCTTTCAGTGTATATATACTGAGAGTCATGCACTTCTCAGTGTATATATAATGAGTCATGCACCTCTCAGTGTATATATAGTGAGAATGATGTCTTATCAGTGTATATATAATGGGAGTCATGCAGCTCTCAGTGTATATATATATTGAGTCATGCACCTCTCAGTGTATATATACTGAGAATGATGCACCTCTCAGTGCATATATACCGAGTCATGCAGCTCTCAGTATATACTGAGTCATGCACCTCAGTATATATATATATACTGAGTCATGCACCTCAGTATATATATACTGAGTCATGTACCTCTCAGTGTATGTATACTGAGTCATGCACCTCAGTGTATATATACTGAGTCGTGCACCTCTCAGTGTATATATTCTGAGAATGATGCAGCTTTCAGTGTATATATACTGAGAGTCATGCAACTCTGTGTATATATGCTGAGAGTGATACAGTTCCCATTTTATATATACTGAAAGTGATGCACCTCCCAGTGTATATATATACTGGGAGTCATGCAGCTCTTAGTATATATATACTGAGAGTTATGCAGCTCTCAGTATATATATACTGAGTCATGCATCTCTCAATGTATGTATACTGAGAGTGATGCAGCATTCAGTGAAAATATACTTAGTCATTCAGCTCTCAGTGAATATATACTGAGAGTGATGCACCTCTCAGTGTGTATATACTGAGAGTGATGCAACTCTCAGTGTATATATACTGAGAGTCATGCATTTCTCAGTGTATATATAGTGAGAGTGATGCAGCTCTCAGTGTACATATTCTGAGAGTCATGCATCTCTGTGTTTATA
>NW_027199396.1:0-32621 GCF_038502225.1 Cherax quadricarinatus | reverse complement strand
TTATTCTATGGGGGGCGTTGGGAGTCTAGTTTCTCGGAGAGTTATCGTAACCTCTGTGACGAAACTTCTCCGGGCTCATGGGGGCGGGCAAGAGGCTGGTCTCCTTTCGTGAATGGTGGGTATGGAAAGGTTGTGGAGTTTGTGTTGTATGTGATGTGTGGGTGGAGTATGTGAGGGTTTCAATTTGGGCCCTGGTTGTGTTCCTTGCGGGTTAATTCATCTTTTATTCCGGTCAGAGACACCCTGATTTCAATTTAGTTCCACATATACATCATATATATTTTTGGGTAATTGTATAATTATTACACTGACTGTCAGGGATTGATGGCTTAGGCATCTGTTATGGTGGTTTATATAATGTCATGGGCCTTGTGCTGTTTTATACATTAAGTGAATTTGGTCCATTATGTTACCAAGCATGTCCATAGGTAGTTTTTAATTACTTTGGAAAAGGTGTTTGAAGACGTTATACTCGCTAAGTAGGTCAAGAGTCCGATAGTATGGCCTGTTTATTGCATATATGGCAGTCTAAGATATAGCTGTTTTATTCAATGCCCGATTTATGCTTATTACATGCTTTCTCATGTTAATACATTGTACAATTTTATTTTTACAATGATGTACTATTGTGTTTCAAATAGGGAGATAAGGATTTTATGCACTGTAACTTGGCAGTTTTGATACCTTACGTTAGGATTTTGTTATTTATATGTTAGTGTATATATAATGTTATGTCTTTTACTTGCGGGTGTTTCCTGCTCAGTGTTTATGTGGGGGGTTTCATTGTGATATGTGCCATTGTAATGTTTATTGTAGGCTTTGGTTTGCCTAATGTTTAAGTTAATTTACTGTATAATTTTAGTTTTTGTATGTATGATATTTATTGTGTACTTTGTGCAAGGGGTTTAATTGTACAGAGCTGTGGGGGGTTTTGTATGTTCACAGGCATAAATTGTGAGTTTTTGTTTATGCTAATGTTATTTTCTGTGCTGGAGCTATCTCGCTCCTTTTATTCTGTTAAGTGTTTCCTACTCTTTGTAGGAAGTTTTATTGTGGTATGTCATTGCACTGTTTATTGTGGGTTTAGGTTGTCTTTTGTTTAATTTATTGTAATGTATAATTTTATCTTTTGTATGCTGTATCATATCTTGTGTACTTTGTGCAAGGGGGTCTTATTGTACAGTGTTTTGGGGGGGGGGGGGTTTGCTTTTTTGCACAGGCATGAATTATTGGTTTTAACTTTGTTAATGTATTTTCTGTGCAGGAGTTATCTTGTTCTTTTCATTCTGTTAGGTGATGGTATATCCTTTAATACAATATTAATGTAACACTTAGGGTATGCTATGGGGTTGATGGTGGGTTATTGTATTTGCAAATTGCTAATTATGTTATTTTATTTATTTGTATGTTGTACTGTATCTTTTTAAATAATATAAAAAAAAATCCTTCTCGCTCACATATTTTTCCAAATAATTTAGATGTTACTCTAGATCTTTCAGTCATCTAACCTCACTGCCACTCAGATGTCTTTCTGACTACATGAGCTCATGTATCCCTACCCATATTTATATTTGGAGTGATCAAGGGCATACGAGCTCTCTCATGATGACATTAATCTACGAGTTATTTGTAAAACTTTTTCCTGATCGTATTGTTAGAATTTTTAATGAACTTAACAGCTTATTTGTGTTTACAAGTCATTCAGACGTCACCAAGCTACTTTTCTTGTATTAATTGCACAGTTGCACAATTTAAAGTAACAAAATCCGCCTCTGATGGTGAGCCAAGTAAATTTCATTCCCAGCTACTTATATCGTCTTCCATCACTCTGAGATTTTCCAGTTACCCTTTCTAAGTATATGTACTTTCAGCCGAAGCAACTAGTGTTACAACAACCCAGCAACAATTAATTGTTGGTCATAGGGTGCGAAACAAGTACTGCTGTTGGGTTCCACGTTTACAAGTTCTTAAACAGGAATAGTACAATGCACAACACAATGTTCACTCGTCATGTTAATCAGCCAGATGATATCCTATTAAAAAATGATCATATGAAGTTCGGTTGCCAGCTCACTCAGCTCACATACTTAGCATCCGTGGTTCGATCCCAAGCATCTGGGGAAACATTGAGCATGTTTCCTCATACCTGCTGCCCCGGTTCACCTAACAGTGTGAAGGAATCTGTGTTAGTCGATTGTTGTGGATCGCATCCTGGGATGGGGGTAGTATATCCATGATAGGGCTGAGCTTTGATACGAGGTGAGGTAGGATAACAGCTCTTATCCTGTAAAACTAATTTGGGTTAAAATATATTTTACAAAGCATATTTCTCTAAAAAGACCAAACAGAAGCCCACACTGCGGTTAGATACATGTTAAAAAAAATTGATTGCCAGCTAAATCTCTAAACAGCATAAAAATACTAGTGAATAGTAAAACATCCATCATTTTACCTATCAATGATAAAAAAATTTCAATTAATAATTACGAGAGGAATTATATGAATAACAAGTAATAAAATTTGAACCACTGGGAACCGGGTCCCATAAAGAATGTAGTTTTATGAATTACAGCCACTTGTACAATAATAAATATGTGTTACAATAATTACTGAAAGCATTTCGGAGTAAGAGGTCTCATCTAAACTACATAATTACAAAGAGGTACAAGCCTGTTACATAACACACCACCACAAGCACACTCTCGTAGCAGTATAACGTGAGAACCCAGTTCTTACATGCCTTCAGTATTCAAAAGTGAGTTAGAATGTACTTCCATATTCGTGTAAAGACACTGATGGCGTGAGACTAGTGTAGGAGCTCAGTAACATTGAGTAGTCTACTTTACTGTATGTCTCTGCCTCCAGGAGTCACCAGTTACTGTGACCACTCGTTATACATGAAACCTTTATGATCGCTACTGCTGTTAGGAAAATAAATAAACCATAAGAATATCTTAATTTGAAAATAATAGTCGCTTTATCCTGCAGTGACTCCTAGTTAGTAAAAATAATGCATGTACTTACATTACTTTGTCGTTATTATGATTAGTCACATCAAATTTACTTTGCCAATTTGCTGCCTGACCACGGTAGAGTGCGGTTGTGCTCTGCACCCCTCTGCTGTTTGTAGGCGAGCTCCCTTGTCAGTTACCTGGCTGCAGCAGTGTGAAGTAGTGCTGTCACGCCTCTGTTAACAACATAGGTGCACTGTGAGTGTCAAGATGGCGGTGAGACGCAGGATAAATACTGTAGGCATTGAGCTACTTCAAGGAACGATAACGCCTAGTTCTGCGCAAGTCTTATTGCCAAAGATCATCCGGGAGACATATGGCGTACAAGATAGTGACTTGTATGGTGTAGCATTAAAAGGAAGCCAAAGAATATTCGTCAAACTGCTATCAGCTACGGTTTATGAATCGTTAGTCACCAGGTTTCAGGACGTAAGTCTTAGCGTCACACCAGCTGTCAGCGTAAGATTGATAGATGTTTCACGGCATTATACGTGGATCAAGTTACGCAACGTTCCCTTTGAGGCGGACGAGGCGGATATAAGGAAAGTTTTTGAGACATATGGGACGGTGCATTATGCTCAACATGGTACGTGGGCGGCAGGTGCCTATGCTGGTTATCCAGAGGGTTCTTTCAACCTCAAAATGACGTTGAGGCACCCAATACCGTCATATGTGTATCTACAAGACTTCAGGACGCAGGTAATGGTAATGTACCCAGGACAACGACGTACATGCCGCCTATGTGGTGAGTATGATCACATAGCGGCGACCTGTGACAAGCGAAGTCGTGTGCCTGGACCTGTGGTGGATGTCGCAGCCCCTGCTTCAAAGGTGGCAGGTGAAAAACAAACATCGGATGGAGGGCGTGGTGTTTTGTGGAGCGAGATAGTGGATCGGGCACACAGGACTGGTGGTGAGTTGGAGTCCCTCCCCCAGCTGCCTGATCAGGTATCGTCTCCTGTGGATAAGGAGGAGCAGCAATTACAGGAGAAGGTTCTCGAGATTGAGGAAGAATTGGTGGAGGTGTTGAAGACTTTGTCACCACCAGAGAGGGACGTTACATCTGGGCGTTGTGTCATCGGAGAGCCGTCGCTTCCAGAAAGTCGGAGACATGATAATTTGGGACGTGATGGTGGTTTGGAGTCGTCCGTTGAATCATTAAACCATTCTCAGGTAGAGGTGGAGGTTCATCGAGAGGCAACATCTGATCAAGATATGTGTAACATGACGGTCAAGAGAAAGAGGGCGGCTACGTCAGATTCTGATGACGTCCTTACGCCTGCACAAAGGCCTGGGAAACAGACTAAGGTGAAGTGTGAAGGTAGTGGTGTAGGTGGTGGTAGCCATGATAGGAGGCACCGGAAGAAGGGGGGAGGGAAAGAGAGCACTCTGAAGGTGTCAAACTTAAATTCAAGCTCTGGAGTTGTAAAGAGTGATGAGAGGAAGCAGGGGTGGAAACTTTAATAGGCCTTAGGTGTATGTCTGTAAATGTTAATGGGTTATGTAGCGGAATGAAGAGAGATTGGTTTCGTAATTTCCTGAACAAATCTAGAGTGGATGTTGTGTTCCTGCAGGAGCACATTTTTAAAGAGGGTAGGGTGTTGGAGGTGGCAGGATTTCGAGTAGTTACCCTGCCATCTCCCCGTCTAAAAGGTGGTGTGGGAATTTTAATAAGGGAGATGAGCCCGTTTGTTTTGCAGAGAAGCGAGGGAGGAGGGGGAGGGAGGGTGTTGCGTGTGGATGGGTGGTGGATGGGTAAGCGTGTGTCTTTTGTGAGTGTGTATGCGCCGGCAGAAAATAACATCAAGGTAAAGAATGATTTTGTGTGTGAGGATCTTGTGTTTTTCTTAAGTGCACTGCCAGAGGTAGCAATTGTAGGTGGGGATTGGAATAGTGTAATCAGGGTGGCTGATGTGGACCCAAAAGGGGCTGGATATATGTCTGTGGCTCTTAGGGATTTGTTAAGGGATGTTAGGTTACGTGATGCCTTCGGGGGGGCGGTGTGGGAGACTGAATATACGTTTGTTAGGAGTGGATATGCTGCGAGACTAGATAGAGTGTACCTTTCTCAGGGAGTGGATGTGAAATCTTTCAGTACTGTGGAGGCTACAATGTCAGATCATAGGGCAGTGGTGGTGGAGGTTGGGTGGGGGACGCTCGCGGACATATATAGAAGTTATTGGAAATTAAATATAAGTGTATTAGGTGATGAGGAGGGGTTGGAGGGGTTTTCAGTCCTATGGAGGGAGCTTAATGTGGAAGAACAGGGAGTGGATGATATTGTGACATGGTGGGATAGTGTTGCAAAGGAAAGGATTAGAAAGTTTTATGTGAGAGAAGGGAAACGTATTAATAATTTAAAATATGAACTGGCTAACTATTTAGATGATAGGTTAAGAGGTTGCTATGGGTGGGGGGTGGGTGGGAATAATTTTCCTATGGATGAAATAGCTGAAATATAGGGGAGGTTGAGGGTGTTGCAAAATGAAAGGTTTCAAGCTGTAAGGGTGCAGGCAGGGGTGGAAGAGGTGCTTTGGGGCGACAAGCCGTCAGCGTGTGTTTTGAGGCATCAAAAGCAAAGGCAGGCGGTGACAGCTATCCCATGTTTAGAGGTAACGGAGATGGTTGGGAATTATAGAGCAGGGCAGGAGATACGAACCACGAAGGGGATGTGTGCGTATGCACACATGGAATACTGAGAAGTTTTGTGGAGTCAAAAGGGGGGGGAGGGAGGGAGGCGTTGTTGGCTTTAGACTGGCAGGGGGCCTATGACAGGGTGGAAAGAGGAGCATTGGGAGCTATACTTAGGAGGCAGGGTTATGGGGAAGAAATAGTTAATTGGGTAACCACGTTGTGCAATGGAGCCAAGATGAGGGTACAGATTAATGGATGCTTGGGGGAGGAGATTGTAATGGGTAGGGGACTTAGGCAGGGGTGTCCCATGTCACAAATGTTGTTTGCGTGCATTCAGGACCCCTTCTATAGAATGGTTGAACGTTGTGTATGTGACACGAGTGGAGGTACGGGGGGGGGGAGGGAATGTGTGGCCGGGAATAATAGGATACGTAGACGATACAACAGTCCTGGTTCGGGAGGGGATGGCGTTGGGTGTTTTGGATGATGTTGTGCAACAGTTCGGAAATGCAACAGGGATGCAGGTAAATAGAGAGAAGTCAATGATCATGGGGTTGGGTGATTGGGTGGAGGGAGGGGGAGATGTAACGTTGTGAGAAAACAAACGGTGTCTTTAAAAATTTGTGGTATCACCTATAAGGATGATTTGGATGCTGCTCGAGAGGAAAACTCGAATAGATTAATGGAAAGGATTCAGGGGCGTCTGGGTGCATTGCGACCTCATCATCTGACTCTCGTGCAACGAGCGATTGTTATAAATGTATTATTGTATAGTAAGGTTTGGCACGTAGCAGCCGTGTTCCCATTAACAGGGACGGCGATTGTGGGAATTCTGAGACGAGTGTTTAACTTTTTGTGGGGCTCAAGGTGTGATTGGCTGAGGAGAGAGGTAGTAATGTTACCTGTGCGCCAGGGCGGGTTGGGGTTGATGGATCTGAGAAGGAGGATTAAATGTGTGTTTCTTAAATGGGAGGTTTTGCGCGAAGGTGTGAGTGGAGGGCAGCTGGGAAAAGTATATGATAGGTTGGGTAAGTTGTATGGTGGTGTGGAGTTGAGGGAATGTGAAACTATTTTGAGGGCTTTGATGTTGGTTAGAGAACCCAGGAAAATTCGAGTAGGGGTTTTGTGTAAGCTGCTTGCAGACAGGATTGTTGTACCAGTTGAGGGATTGTTCCCCATGTACGCATGGAAGAGTATTTGGTATAGGTTTAGCAAGTTGAAGTTAAAGCCTAGGGTAAGGGAGGTAACGCATCGTTTTTTGCATGGCATACTACCGTCGGGGGAAGTTTTAAGAACCAGACGGGTAATTGTGGGCGGAAGGTGTGGAATCTGTGGGGAGGATGAGACGGCGTTCCATGCAGTATACTTTTGTGGGGGACTGGAGGGTGTTAGGTATTGGTTAAGTAGGGTAGTACAGGGGGTGGGGGGCCGAGGGGTGTCGGTTCTGCGTGCACTAAGCCTAGATTTGGGAGGGTTCGATGAGAGTGTTATAAGAGCTTTGGATTATATAATAGTGGATTATATATATATATCGTGGGTGATGAGGGGGAGGGGGAATTTTTTTTTTATATTTTATTTGTAACCAATACAGTATACATAAAAATAAAAATAAAAGGAAACAGTATGAATCTCAATCCTGAAGGTTCGGCCATTGACATAAGAAACCCAACACAAAATAAACTAACACAAATGGATTGCACCTATATACTTGCAAGATATAGCTGTATAACATACAACAATAACTTACGGCAAGAACATAGCTACAAATAACCACAGTAACAGGGTCGTGAACTAACATATATAAACATTCAATGACTCAAAACCTAACTTACATATAAATTTTACATAACATGACATATGACAAAGACTCATTACAACTGAAAATAATATACACAAGAAAATGTAACAATTACTTCCAGCCTTCTCATTAATCAATAAACCAAAACCTAACATCATAATCCTACTAGAACATCTACATACTTATCCCAAACATTACAGCTTAACATTACCAAAATACAAATAAACATACAAAGAAAACAGCTTAGATCTCAAAACCGACTCATTACAGTTACAATAAACCCGTATACAAAAATCTCAGACACAAAAGGAATGCGTCTATAAACTGGATAGATATATCTGTATACCATACAGCCAAAACTTACGTTAAGAACCTAGCCATGAAAAACCTATATCAGGGTGCTGACAGTCTATAAGTACCTCTTAACATACAAAAACCTAGAACATAACATAACCTAAAAAAAAAAAAAACACTTCATATGGCAAAGAACAATACCATTGTATAATACTATACAAAGTACATTGAAATGACAATTAAAACAAAGTATCGAAAAGGGAACATACAACAAGCATGTTGAATACCTATAAACCTACACATCACATACACCACAGTATTATCTTTGTATAACACATTTGAGGACAAAAAGAAAAACCAAACATACTTAGATCATGCCTTGTGTCACCTCAAACCTTCAAACACACAAATACTGTGAGATGTACCCTCTCACACATACACACAATGTAGTGCAACAACACTACTTACATATTATATTCAATACCTTCTGAAAAACAATGTGAATAACATATCTTACACAACTACCCAGACCAAACTCACATCACAAAAGAAGCTTATTTATTATATTACCAAACATGCCACACACGCTAACATCCATACACATTTCCATACTCAAGAAAACTAGCCCGCCGCAACCCCTTACTTTACACTTAAATCTCTTAAATCCTTCAACCTGAATCTACGATAACCATCAGTAAATGCTGTCTCCCATCTTCCCCCATAAAGATCCCTATTGCGGCACTTTGTTCTATACATCGTGGCCCCTAACACTCTTATCCTTTCCTCGACTCCCACCTCCCTCATTGCCCAAGATATATAAATAAAATCAGTGACCACATACGCAACCGCATTCACCACCTGCTGACTCCACCCACCTATATCTAAACTTAACACCCGCAACACCTGTAACCCTTCCCCACCCACTAACCTAACTACCCTACTTAGCCAGACCCTCACATCTTCTAAACAAGTACAAAAGTACACAGCGTGAAATATGGTTTCCGGACATCCACACGCTTTGCACTCCCCACCCTCCCTTAATCTCCTATTAAATAACAACCCCAGACGGCAAAATCCCATGTAAAAACCTAAACATAACCTCCCTGACACTTGGTTTTACACGTAGTTGTTGAAGACATTTCCATACAGAACCCCACGCATACATAGGGTATGCCCCCTCAACTGCCGCCACCACAGACCCACCCCCCACCCTCTCAAGAACCTTCAATTTAAGCTGTTTCGGATCCCTTACCGTCAGTAAAACTCGCAACATAGCCTCCCCAAACATTAAATCCCTACCCCTCCACCACCGTTGCATATCCATGCGCAGTCTTTCAAGGCCCCTCCCCCTCACTCCCTCACAAACCCCCTTTTCAGAAACACACTCAACATACGCTTCTCAAGAGGTATAAGCCCCAGCCCCCCCTGGCTAACGGGAAGCGACACCACCCCTCTACTTAGCCAGTCACAACCCGATCCCCATATAAATCTGAATACTCGCAGTTGCAACCGTTGCACCTCACACCGTCGTAACGGATATATTGCCACCACGTGCCATAACTTGCTATACAACAGGACATTCGTGACTATAACCCTTTGATGCAACGTTAATTGCTCTGCCCTCAAACCTCCCAATCTTTTCAAAACTCCATCCACGGTGCGCCTCGAATTTGCCTCTTGTGCATCCCTATCATTCCGCATGTACACTATCCCACATATCAACAACTGATCTACCACACGCCACCCACCCTCAACAGTCTCACCATTATGTACACTATCCCCTAGATCCAAATACTTGGACTTTACTACATTAATTTTCATCCCCGTAGCCTCACCAAAAACGTCTATCACCCTTCCTACCTTATGTAAATCCCTCACATCCCTCACCAAGACAGTCGTATCATCCACGTAACCCACTATACCCGCTTCCCCTTCTCGTGCAAAACCAACCCTTGCTCTCGCCATACTCCACCTAACTGCCCTATAAAAGGGTTCCTGAAGACATGCAAACAAAATTTGCGACAGAGGGCATCCCTGTCGCAAACCCCTTCCCATTTGTATGCTATCACCTAGTCGTCCATTAACCTGAATTCTCATAACTGCACCCAGATACAAAGTTTTTGCCCAAGAAACAATTTCCCTCCCGAAACCCAACCAACGCATAAAACTCCATAATGCATCCCTTTCTACGCTATCATAAGCAGCTCTCCAATCCAGAGCCAAAACACCCCCTCCCCCCTCCCCCCTATGCTCTATAAAACTCCTAATAACTCCATGCCTTTCATACATATTGTCCTCTATCAATTACTTTACCTAAAACCTGTTTGATTCTGTTCCCTAATACCCTTGCAAATAACTTATAATCACCGCACATAAGCGATATTGCATGGTAATCTTCTACCGTGGTCTGTCCACCCTTCGGCACTAATACAACAACAGCAGTCCTTTGCTGCTCACCCATTGCCCCATCTTCCTTCATTACATTGAACAATCTGACTAAAAATCTCCTCAATACTTCCCAATTCTTAACATAAAAATCATTAGGCAACCCGTCTACACCCGGTGCCTTACCTAAACTTGCACCTGCTATAGCTCACCAAATTTCCCCTTCCGTAATCTGTCCTTCCAAAGTCTCCCTATCTCTACCATCAAGCTCGCATTGCACATAACCACCCATTTCCCTTAAAGCATCATCTCGTATACCCACATGTTGTGCATATGACCTAAACCATACATCAAGATATCCACTCATACCTTCAGTCGACATCAATACCTGCCCTTCCCTATACCCTCCCATCCCCACATGAACAGTTAATCCCATCATCTCCGTCGCCGCTCTCCTCTTACGCTGTCCTCTCAATACACACGCTGATGGCCTATCACCCCATAACACCTCCTCCAACCCCGCCAAAACGCGTGCACCATCAAATCTTTCATTTTGCAAATCCCTAATGCTCTCCTTTAATCCCTCAATATCTCCCACCGGGTAACTAACCCTCCCACGTTCGTAGCAAGCCCTCAACTGCCCCTCAAGATAAGATTGAAACCCATACTTTAACCTATTATATTCCCTCCCATTACGTACATAAAAATCCTTAATACCTGATTTCGCCACCGAGTCCCACCATCTAACCAGATCACCATTCCCAGGCGCTTCTGCCTCCAACCCCTCCCAAAACTGTTTAAATGACTGTCTATATTCTTCTTCATGCAGCAACTTTACATTTAACTTCCAATACCCCCTACCCCTTCGTGGCAACCCCTCCCAACCCAAATCCACCATAACACCCCTATGATCAGAAAATACCACATCCAACACCCTCACCCTATGTATTACTACCCTTCTGGGGACGTACAAACGATCGAGCCTAGCAGCATACCCACGCCTAATAAATGTATGCTCTACCTCCCCCCCCCCCACAGATATCGATTAAACCCACCCCTGATAACAATTCTCCCAATGTTCCCATACAATGCCCCGCCCCCCTCGGTTCCACATCCTTACGCCTTATCACACAGTTCCAATCACCTCCTATCACGGCTACCCCTGGCAATCCACGCAAGTAGTAAACCAACACGTCCCTCACAAATTTATTCTTAATGCATACGTCTCCCTCTGCCGGTCCATACACACACACCAACGTCATCTGTACCTGACCCCATACCCCATCCACACATATCACCCTCCCCTCCCCCACTTCACAATGCCTGACAACCAACGGGCTAGTTTCCTTTACCAATATAGCCACACCGCCTTTCAATCTGACCGCATGTTCAACATACACCTTATATCCTTCCACCTTCAACTCATAACCATGTCTATAATTATGCTCCTGCAAGAACACAACGTCAACACCATGACGCTCCAAAAACTCCCTAAACCACTCACACTTTCTCTGCGACCTCAAACCATTGATGTTCAACGTCAAGCACTTAAAACCGACAAAGGTGGTTTCCCTCTTGACACAACCTTTTTGTCACCTGATCGCCTCATTGCACTCTTATCCCTCCCCCCCCTTTTTGTGCACTCTTACTCGATCCCTGTCCCTGAGTGTCTTTTGAAACCCTCTGCGTGACATCCGCCCATGTTTTCTTCCCTGAACGTTGTGCGGGCATAAGCACTTCATCTGAATCATAAAGCACTGCTGCGCGCTTTCGCATCGTACCGTCGACCTGCATCTCGTCATCAAGCTCATCACCACGATGAACCTCAACCTTGTCACACACCTTAGGACGAACTACCTTCGCCCCTCCGTCCTCCATAATAGTCCCAAGATCCAGGATCGTGCCTTCTTCCTGATACGGCCCCGTGCCCGAAATATCCACAAGCGTCGTCGATGCTTCCTCCTTGCTATCATTCACTTCCGCGATGATCTCCTCCAATGCCTGAACCACGTCCAAGGGAGGGGAGTCCCCCCCACTCGTAGCACCTGCCATCTTCTCTGCCTTCTCAACCTCCTCACTCCATGACGCACTCTGCGGAGTCAGTGTCGAAAAAGGCTGTTCTTGCTCCACTCTCCTCACCTCTACGTTTCTTCGTTGTTGCAGGTCGTTGTCTCCACGTCCTCTACCACATTGCGCTGCCAGGTGTTCATACGACCCACACAAACGACAAGTGCGTCGTTGCCCTGCGTATGTCACAAATACCTGAGTTCTGAATTCTTCCATCACCACATACGACGGTATAGGATGTCGTATCGTCATCTTTGCAGAGTACGTACCCTCAGGCATTCCCATACACATACCAGCTGACCATCTTCCGGCAGTAACCGTGTGTACCGTCCCATATTTACTCATGGCAAACCTTATGTCAGATGCATCCGCCTCAAATGGCACATTCCTGATCTTCACCCAAGTGAAGTAACTTGATACATCATGCATCCTCACCGTGACAGCATGATTCACAGGTATGGCCACTTCCTGAAACTTGTTAACCACTGTCTCATACATACTCGTCGAATTGAATTTAAGAAATATCCTCTTCGTGCCATTCAAGGCAAGTCCACAAATCTCTTCAGTAGCTACGCCGTAGGTGTCTCTAATTATTGCTGGGAGAAGTAGCTCCATAGACGGCCCCGTGATAGCTCCACTGGTTAATTCAATACAGACTGTATTAACTCTCCGGCGACAAGCCTGCGCCATGTTTTGAAAATATTACTGCACCCAGTCAACACCAGGGGGTAGCAGCAGCACACGTCCTCTCTACTCAAGGGCTGAGAGACGAATGTGAGGGGGAATTGTGAGGTGCGGAGGCGGGTACTAGCGGTAACGGTTTATCGTACGATGTGTCGTAATAGAGAACTGTATGGGAGGAGGTGGGAGAAGGATTTTTCGGAAGGGTATAGAATGTTAACGTTAGGGTTTCTCATCAATCTACGACTTGGGCTGAGTGAGTAAGGGGGGGTGGGTTGGGGATTACATACGGGAAGGGGGTTTTCAGGGGGACACAGCGGGGTCGCCTCCTGGGGAGGGGTGAGAGTAAGGTGTATGTGGGTATATGAAGGTGTAGATGAGTGGCATATGTGTATGTAGCATGCAAGTGAGCACAGAAAGCAAAGGTGATATCAAGTAATTACGTAGTACCGAATGGAGAATTCTGTGTTTGATGTGTCAGGGTCGTCATGACCTTCTTCATGTATTAAGTGTGAATGGTGTAAAGATTATAGTTTTAAGACCGTGAAGAGCTTTAGGGCTTATGTAGAGTGTGCGTTTATAGCCTTCATTGGGCATATTTCATGTGCGATAATTGTATAGCAATGAGAGGTTATTTGAATTATGTTTGTGTTGAGTGTTGTGGGTTTTTAGCGAGTGTACTGTCTTTATTTTAGCATTATATAATGTGCTCATCCAGTTGCTGCGAGATGGAACGCTAATGACTTCCATAAATTGTAATGCCTCGTTAAAAGTTTGTAATGGGACAGTATGGTTTAGTCTCAGATTTTATATAATGTGCTCAGGCGTTGGAAGAGGCTGTAGTAATATTTAGTAATATTTGTTAATATTTATTTAGTATAAGGGGTTATTTTTGGGAAGAGCATGTAATTGTTTAACTGAGATTGTGATGTAGGTTATTACTCTGATTATCTCCTGTGAAGGTTGTGAACCTTTGTCATATGTCAGTCATACTATGTTACCTATACAAATCTGAAAGTTGTATATAGTTTATATTTTATATAGTTTATATAGTTATAGTTTATATTGTTTATCATAGTATGTTATATAGAAAATTTTGTGAGTGTATATGGGTAACCTCTTTTATGTCAATTACAATGTGTTGTTAATAATTGGTTAGTGTATGTTCTGTAGGATTGAGGATCCTACTGTACCCATTTTATATCTTTATTTAATATCAAGCTGTAAAGTTTTTAAATAAAATATAAAAAAAAACTACACTACAACTACACTCTGTGCTCATTAAAAGGAGTTTTGATTGTCCACGCTGCGAACTACCTGTTCGATTGGTTACTGGCTCGCGAGGTAAGGCGGTAGAGGTCACCTACCTCTCTCTCTCTCTCACTCACACACAGCTCCTCGTCGAAGTAACATCTGACTGTCTCTCTGGGAGAAAACTGTCACCCCTCAGCACTGTTTTGGTGAGCAGAAATATACATTTTGTAACTTTGTGCAAGTCTCTTGACAGATCATTAGAGTTAGTGATTTTTGACGTTTTCTAAGGTTGAGTTTCGTGAGATCTTGCGTATACGCACTGTTGTAGTCGGGGTTTGGAATTTGCTAAACGTAGTTTCAGTAATAAGGAAATTTTTTGTTTTATGTGGAGGACTTACTGGTTCACAAACCGGACTGCAGGGGCGTTGACCCCCCGGAACTCTCATACCCAAACTGGGTATACCTGGGTATACCCAGTTTGGGTCGTTTTTGGTCTCCTTCCTTGCCTGACATTGTGCTGTTCACTGCTGGAAATAAATGGTATAAAATACCGACACAATGGAAATATAAACACATATGCAGTATAATGTGATCCTTTATTGACTACGTTTCGCCCACACAGTGGGCTTTTTCAAGTCACAAACAGAACTACCTGGGGTGGAAGGAACGCGAGTATTTATAGTCCGGTTCAGCATTCTGAACTAACATCTGACCCTTTTTGGGTCAGATGTTATTTCATCTTAGTCTCAGTCGAGTTTAAACAAGCACACTCGGCTCCTGGCGGGGCCAGGAGCTGAGTCTCGACCCCTGCAACCACAATTGAGTATATGTACACATATATTGCTATTGTAGTCAGCTGGTCCAGTGGTTAACGCGTCGGTCTGGAGTTTCTGACTCTCTGATCGCGGGTTCTAACCCCACCCGTGGTATGGTTTGTTTGCAATCGTATCATTACGATTTCGTGAGTCATGTTAACTAAGGTGTAATTAGGACAATATAACTCACGAAAATTAACACCTTTCCTTTGTTAACTAAAGACAAACAAAAAAAATTAACGTCTTTCCTTTGTTAACCAAAGATCAAAAATATAAAATATTGTGATTAAGCGTACCTAAGTTTTTTTTATTTATTCTTGTATATTTCGTTTTGTTTATATAAATTCTTGATTTTTGTTGTATTTAATACTTGCTTTCATCATTAGTTTGATTTTTTTATTTGTATTGTTTGTCTTACGACGATTTCCTTCTTATTTTTTTTTCGTTGCTTCATTGCTTATTGTTTCTTCTTGTATATTATTATATTTTGGTCTTTATATTTTGTTTAGTGTCAATTGTTGTTTTTATTTATCCTTTATCTTATATTGCTATGTCTGTCAGTTATATTTTGTGTAACTTTTATTAATATTTTATCATAATTTGCGTCCGGCAATGAAGGAAGAGAAGGAAGTAACCTCATCATTTTTCTTATCGTCCTTTTCCTCGTCGTTTCCCTTTTCCTCTTTTTCTTCGTCGTTTTTGCTCATCTTTTGGTTCATCCTCTTCCTTCCCTCTGTCTTCTACTTTTATTCCCTCTGCTTTTTTTACTGTTGTTTCTTTAGATTGTTGTACTGGTGTTGGTTCTTTTGCTTGCACTGCCTCATCAGCGGGTCGTAGACATTTATCAATACGACGCAACAATTCCCGCAGTGATGGTCGATGTTTTGGGTTAGGATCCATAGCCTGACTGACTACGTTATCCAACCCTTTAGGCCAGCTCTCCAGTGCTTTTAGGACTAATGACATCACATACCCATATGAGAACATCAGTAGCTGGAGTGGATGGTTTCCAGCAAAGGATCTCTGGAGCACACCAAGGAAAGTCTTCAGGATCACCTTCCATAAAGATAATACGTCCTTTAGGACACGCCAGTCCGTAGTCAATTATGCTAACCTGAGGTTCCTCAGCTGATCCATCGATGATTGTTATCCTCCTTTAAATCGTTATGGATATAACCAGCTTCGTGGATCTCCTGCAACTTCTTGCCAATCTGGATTCCAACATCAAGGAGGTTGTATGTAGAACCCTGTAAGATGTCCAGAAGGTTCTGGCTGCCCTTGTAGGACATGAGCATTGCAGAAGGATTGTCTTGAATTCCGTGAAGAACAGGGGCGCCACCGGCTCCTTTCACGGCTTGAATAATTTTGGCCTCCTTGAGGAAGCTTGAACAATATTTTTCTAAAGCTTTATCCTTTTTTTGTCGACATTTTGATGTCTTCAGAGCTGCTAGTTCATCGCGGTAAGTCACAAGATAAACGTTGCCGTAAGATACCTCGCCAAGGAGCCTCTCCTTGGTACGGATTAGATCCTCCACGACATCAGCATCCAGGAACTCCATTGTTACCATTAAACAACAACTAACCGTAGCTGTGTATATACTAGGAACGAGTATCACAAGTTTTGGATAATGAAAATTAATCTTTTCTCTGCCGAGATCCTGTTCAGTTACTTCCTGAGTTACTTACTGAACTGTCAAGTATAGAACACTGGGAAGATATATAGTGATATGAAGATACATAGCGATGTTAAGAAATGTAGTAATAGTTGTGGCGTAGTGATTGTGGTGTAGTGATTATTGTGGTGTAGTGATTATTGTGGTGAAGTGGTGATTGTAGTGTAGGGATCATTGTAGTAGTGATTATTGTGGTGCAGTGATTATTGTGATATGATGGCTGTGGTGTAGTGATTGTAGTGTAGTGATAGTTGGGTAGTGATGATTGTGGTGTAGTGATTGTGGTGTAGTGATTGTGGTGTAGTGATTGTGGTGTAGTGATTGTGGTGTAGTGATTGTGGTGTAGTGAAGATTGTGGTGTAGTGATTATTGTGGTGTAGTGATGTAGTGATTGTGTAGTGATTATGGTGTAGTGATTATTTTAGTGTAGTGATGATTGTAGAGTAGTGATTATTGTGATGTGGTTATTATTGTGGTGTAGTGATTGTGGTGTAGTGATTGTAGCGCAGTAATGATTGTAGTGTAATGATTATTGTAGTGTAATGATTGTTTTGTAATGACTGTAGTGTAGTAATGATTTTGATATAGCAATGATTGTAGTGTAGCGATAATTGTGGTTTAGTGTTGAATGTTATGTCTTGGAAATTGGTCATCCTGTGTTATTTAACTATTGTTAGAGAATATGACCATCACTTAATATTATAGCTCGAAAGTCCCCGTTTATAGCTAGAATAGAGACTTTCGGGGTTATATTATTATCTGTTAAAATATATAAAAAAATACCATGGTATTATCCCTATTTTATTTTTATTATTTTTTTTATATTTTATTTAAAACAGTTAATACAATATACATAGTTACGTATATAAATGTGATATAAATATATATATAAAAAGAGGCATTATCAGTGGGTGTGTTGCGGTCCACTAAGTAACATTATCAGTGGGTGTGTTGCGGTCCACTAAGTAACATTATCAGTGGGTGTGTTGCGGTCCACTAAGTAACATTATCAGTGGGTGTGTTGCGGTCCACTAAGTAACATTATCAGTGGGTGTGTTGCGGTCCACTAAGTAACATTATCAGTGGGTGTGTTGCGGTCCACTAAGTAACATTATCAGTGGGAGTGTTGCGGTCCACTAAGTAACATTATCAGTGGGAGTGTTGCGGTCCACTAAGTAACATTATCAGTGGGAGTGTTGCGGTCCACTAAGTAACATTATCAGTGGGTGTGTTGCGGTCCACTAAGTAACATTATCAGTGGGTGTGTTGCGGTCCACTAAGTAACATTATCAGTGGGTGTGTTCTGGTCCACTAAGTAACATTATCAGTGGGTGTGTTGCGGTCCACTAAGTAACATTATCAGTGGGTGTGTTGCGGTCCACTAAGTAGCATTATCAGTGGGTGTGTTGCGGTCCACTAAGTAACATTATCAGTGGGTGTGTTGCGGTCCACTAAGTAACATTATCAGTGGGTGTGTTGCGGTCCACTAAGTAACATTATCAGTGGGTGTGTTGCGGTCCACTAAGTAACATTATCAGTGGGTGTGTTGCGGTCCACTAAGTAACATTATCAGTGGGTGTGTTGCGGTCCACTAAGTAACACTATCAATGGGTGTGTTGTGGTCCACTAAGTAACATTTTCAGTGGGTGTGTTGCGGTCCACTAAGTAACATTATCAGTGGGTGTGTTGCGGTCCACTAAGTAACATTATCGGTGGGTGTGTTGCGGTCCACTAAGTAACATTATCAGGTGGTGTGTTGCACTAAAGTAACATTATCAGTGGGTGTGTTGCGGTCCACTAAGTAACACTATCAGTGGGTGTGTTGCGGTCCACTAAGTAACATTATCAGTGGGTGTGTTGCGGTCCACTAAGTAACATTATCAGTGGGTGTGTTGCGGTCCACTAAGTAACATTATCAGTGGGTGTGTTGCGGTCCACTAAGTAACATTATCAGTGGGTGTGTTGCGGTCCACTAAGTAACATTATCAGTGGGTGTGTTGCGGTCCACTAAGTAACATTATCAGTGGGTGTGTTGCGGTCCACTAAGTAACATTATCAGTGGGTGTGTTGCGGTCCACTAAGTAACATTATCAGTGGGTGTGTTGCGGTCCACTAAGTAACATTATCAGTGGGTGTGTTGCGGTCCACTAAGTAACATTATCAGTGGGTGTGTTGCGGTCCACTAAGTAACATTATCAGTGGGTGTGTTGCGGTCCACTAAGTAACATTATCAGTGGGTGTGTTGCGGTCCACTAAGTAACATTATCAGTAGGTGTGTTGCGGTCCACTAGGTAACATTATCAGTGGGTGTGTTGCGGTCCACTAGGTAACATTATCAGTGGGTGTGTTGCGGTCCACTAAGTAACATTATCAGTGGGTGTGTTGCGGTCCACTAAGTAACATTATCAGTGGGTGTGTTCCGGTCCACTAAGTAACATTATCAGTGGGTGTGTTCCGGTCCACTAAGTAACATTATCAGTGGGTGTGTTGCGGTCCACTAAGTTACATTATCAGTGGGTGTGTTGCGGTCCACTAAGTAACATTATCAGTGGGTGTGTTGCGGTCCACTAAGTAACATTATCAGTGGGTGTGTTGCGGTCCACTAAGTAACATTATCAGTGGGTGTGTTGCGGTCCACTAAGTAACATTATCAGTGGGTGTGTTCCGGTCCACTAAGTAACATTATCAGTGGGTGTGTTCCGGTCCACTAAGTAACATTATCAGTGGGTGTGTTCCGGTCCACTAAGTAACATTATCAGTGGGTGTGTTCCGGTCCACTAAGTAACATTATCAGTGGGTGTGTTGCGGTCCACTAAGTAGCATTATCAGTGGGTGTGTTGCGGTCCATTAAGTAACATTATCAGTGGGTGTGTTCCGGTCCACTAAGTAACATTATCAGTGGGTGTGTTCCGGTCCACTAAGTAACATTATCAGTGGGTGTGTTCCGGTCCACTAAGTAACATTATCAGTGGGTGTGTTGCGGTCCACTAAGTAACATTATCAGTGGGTGTGTTCTGGTCCACTAAGTAACATTATCAGTGGGTGTGTTCTGGTCCACTAAGTAACATTATCAGTGGGTGTGTTCCGGTCCACTAAGTAACATTATCAGTGGGTGTGTTGCGGTCCACTAAGTAACATTATCAGTGGGTGTGTTCCGGTCCACTAAGTAACATTATCAGTGGGTGTGTTCCGGTCCACTAAGTAACATTATCAGTGGGTGTGTTGCGGTCCACTAAGTAACATTATCAGTGGGTGTGTTGCGGTCCACTAAGTAACATTATCAGTGGGTGTGTTGCGGTCCACTAAGTAACATTATCAGTGGGTGTGTTCCGGTCCACTAAGTAACATTATCAGTGGGTGTGTTCCGGTCCACTAAGTAACATTATCAGTGGGTGTGTTGCGGTCCACTAAGTAACATTATCAGTGGGTGTGTTCTGGTCCACTAAGTAACATTATCAGTGGGTGTGTTCTGGTCCACTAAGTAACATTATCAGTGGGTGTGTTCCGGTCCACTAAGTAACATTATCAGTGGGTGTGTTCTGGTCCACTAAGTAACATTATCAGTGGGTGTGTTGCGGTCCACTAAGTAACATTATCAGTGGGTGTGTTGCGGTCCACTAAGTAACATTATCAGTGGGTGTGTTGCAGTCCACTAAGTAACATTATCAGTGGGTGTGTTCTGGTCCACTAAGTAACATTATCAGTGGGTGTGTTCTGGTCCACTAAGTAACATTATCAGTGGGTGTGTTCCGGTCCACTAAGTAACATTATCAGTGGGTGTGTTGCGGTCCACTAAGTAACATTATCAGTGGGTGTGTTGCGGTCCACTAAGTAACATTATCAGTGGGTGTGTTCCGGTCCACTAAGTAACATTATCAGTGGGTGTGTTGCGGTCCACTAAGTAACATTATCAGTGGGTGTGTTGCGGTCCACTAAGTAACATTATCAGTGGGTGTGTTGCGGTCCACTAAGTAACATTATCAGTGGGTGTGTTCCGGTCCACTAAGTAACATTATCAGTGGGTGTGTTCCGGTCCACTAAGTAACATTATCAGTGGGTGTGTTGCGGTCCACTAAGTAACATTATCAGTGGGTGTGTTCTGGTCCACTAAGTAACATTATCAGTGGGTGTGTTCTGGTCCACTAAGTAACATTATCAGTGGGTGTGTTCCGGTCCACTAAGTAACATTATCAGTGGGTGTGTTCTGGTCCACTAAGTAACATTATCAGTGGGTGTGTTGCGGTCCACTAAGTAACATTATCAGTGGGTGTGTTGCGGTCCACTAAGTAACATTATCAGTGGGTGTGTTGCGGTCCACTAAGTAACATTATCAGTGGGTGTGTTACGGTCCACTAAGTAACATTATCAGTGGGTGTGTTGCGGTCTAGTAACATTATCAGTGGGTGTGTTGCGGTCCACTAAGTAACATTATCAGTGGGTGTGTTGCGGTACACTAAGTAACATTATCAGTGGGTGTGTTGCGGTCCACTAAGTAACATTATCAGTGGGTGTGTTGCGGTCCACTAAGTAACATTATCAGTGGGTGTGTTGCGGTCCACTAAGTAACATTATCAGTGGGTGTGTTGCGGTCCACTAAGTAACATTATCAGTGGGAGTGTTGCGGTCCACTAAGTAACATTATCAGTGGGTGTGTTGCGGTCCACTTAGTAACATTATCAGTGGGTGTGTTGCGGTCCACTAAGTAACATTATCAGTGGGTGTGTTGCGGTCCACTAAGTAACAATATTCATAATAATTCTGATATACACATAACTACATAACTAACACACTACTGCAAAATACACAGTGCTTCCATCACTGTTTTTTTTTCATAATGTAAAATGACACAAAGCACTTACAATACTAGTGACTCCTCCCCCCCCCCCCCCCCAACATTTACGTTATTGTTATTATTATACTCAAAAAGTTGCGCTAAACCACAATGGTGAACATGTACTTTAACAGTTCTATATACTCCATACATTATCATTTTTAGTTTAAAACATTACAATGCATTAATAAATAAAAGACGCCTTAGCAGGTCCTCCACAGAAAAAATGACGCTCCCTCTTCAGAAGACGACGAAGAGTCACTGAGCTCCTCAGGAGTGCTAGAATATCTGATACACGAAGGGAGGTGCTGACCAGGGAAGTGGAAACTATCGAACTTAAGCTAAATGACTCTTACAGGAACCAGGAGAGGCTTGAGGAGCTTAAAGCTATTAGTGAAATTGAAAGAAATTCAAAATATTTCTTTTCATATGCCAAAAACAAGGCAAATACCACATCTAGTATCGGGCCCTTACTCAGACAGGATGGGACTTACACAGACGACAACAAGGAAATGAGTGAAATATTGAAATCCCAGTACGACTCTGTGTTTAGTGAACCACTAATCGGTCTGAGGATCGACGACCCAAATGACTTCTTCATGAATGAGCCTCAAAACTCCATAAATGTATGCCAGATTTCCGACATTACCCTAACTCCCATAGATTTCGAAAAAGCCATTGACAACATGCCTATGCACTCAGCCCCGGGCCCAGACTCGTGGAACTCTGTTTTCATTAAGAACTGCAAGAAACCCCTCTCACGTGCCCTAAGTACACTATGGAGGAGGAGCTTGGACATGGGTGAAATTCCACAGTCACTTAAAACAACGGATATAGCCCCACTCCATAAAGGTGGCAGCAAAGCATTAGCTAAGAACTATAGACCAATAGCTCTGACATCCCACATCATAAAAATCTTTGAAAGAGTGCTAAGAAGCAGGATTGCAAATCACCTGGATTCCCAAAATCTGCACAATCCAGGGCAACATGGGTTCAGGGCAGGTCGCTCCTGCCTCTCACAACTACTGGATCACTATGACATGGCCTTGGATGCACTGGAAGAAAACCAGAATGCAGATGTAATATACACAGACTTTGCAAAAGCATTTGACAAATGCGATCATGGCGTAATAGCCCATAAAATACGTGCTAAAGGAATAACTGGGAAAGTGGGGAGATGGATCTTCAACTTCCTAACAAATCGAACACAAAGAGTAGTGGTCAACAGAGTTAAATCGGAGGCTGCCATAGTGAAGAGCTCTGTTCCACAAGGCACAGTACTCGCCCCCATCTTATTCCTTATCCTCATATCAGACATAGACAGAGATATACACCACAGCACCGTATCATCCTTTGCGGATGATACTAGGATCTGCATGAGGCTGTCATCTGCTGAGGACGCGGTTAACCTCCAAGAAGATAAAAACAAAGTTTTCCAGTGGGCAACGGTAAACAATATGATGTTCAACGAGGACAAATTCCAACTACTCCGTTATGGAAAACTGGAGGAGATAATAACTAGAACAGAGTATACTACTGACTCATGCCATACAATAGAGCGGAAAAATAATGTAAGGGACCTGGGAGTAGTAATGTCTGAGGATCTCACTTTCAAGGATCACAACAGTGCCACGATCGCACGTGCAAAGAAAATGATAGGATGGATAATGAGAACTTTCAAAACGAGAGATGCCAAGCCCATGATGATCCTTTTCAAATCACTTGTTCTCTCTAGGCTGGAATACTGCTGTACATTAACATCTCCATACAAAGCAGGTGAAATCGCAGATCTAGAGAGTGTACAGAGATCCTTTACTGCACGTATAAGTTCTGTCAAGCACCTTAACTACTGGGAACGCTTGGAAGCACTTGACCTGTACTCGTTGGAACGCAGGAGGGAGAGATATATCATAATCTACACTTGGAAAATCTTGGAAGGAATGGTCCCAAATCTGCACACAGAAATCACTCCCTACGAAAGTAAAAGACTGGGCAGGCGATGCAAAATGCTGCCAATAAAAAGTAGGGGTGCCATTGGTACACTAAGAGAAAACACCATAAGTGTCCGGGGCCCAAGACTGTTCAACAGCCTCCCATCAAGCATTAGGGGAATTGCAAATAAACCCCTGGCTGCCTTCAAGAGGGAGCTGGACAGATACCTAAAGTCAGTGCCGGATCAGCCGGGCTGTGGCTCGTACGTCGGACTGCGTGCGGCCAGCAGTAACAGCCTAGTTGATCAGGCCCTGATCCATCGGGAGGCCTGGTCATGGACCGGGCCGCGGGGGCGTTGATCCCCGGAATAACCTCCAGGTAACCTCCAGGTAACATATTCGCAATACATTTACACGTTTATCTATGAGCTGACATGAAATATCCCTCTTCCTATGTTTTTTTTTATCCTTTTACTAAATAAAAGATTACAAAAAAAATTATGCTTTTTATCATTCAAATGTATTTCAATATGCATGAAAATTTTAATTATTCTTATGAAATTTACTAAAGAATTAATACAAATATTAACTGCTATATATATTGTACACACATGCAGTTACATGTGGTTATGATTCCATCGTAATGACTGCCATACTTCCCTCCTTTTCCACAGTGAAAAAAAAAATAACACAAACACTAGACTCCACAACATCTTAAGACTATTCAAAGAACTTTTAAAATACTAACAACTATTACACTTTATGACAATATATAAATAATAACACAACTTTACTATAGTGAACAATGTCAACTAATATGATAACTGTACACTGGATATTGAAACACACACTTGTATTACATATACCAAGAATGTATATTATTAAACACGTATTGTCATGTTCAACAAATTCTAGATATTTATTGACATGTTTCAGAGCAATTTCAGACTTGCTCTTTCACACACTATGGTTGATAATACAACATTATAGCCCCTAATCGAATTGATAAGCCCCCTCTTGCTTTTCAGGAAAACAGTGCTTGATAATCATGATATTCTATGTCCATGTAATTCATTTTTTCCCTCCCCTCTTATACAGACACCAGTCCACCCAACCATTACAACACTAATTCGCGCAACCCTCTCACAGTCGTACCTCTATAAGATACCGGAAAATCTATAGCCCATCTACGTCCATACACTACCTCATTTATACACTGTTTTATAGAAATGTCCTGCTAAATCCCTTGTTTGTTCCTCCCCCCCCCACCTCCCTCATCGCCCACGATATATAGATATAATCTGCCACTAAATACATGACGGCCCTCCTCACACTATCTCCCACTCCCTCTATATCCAAACTCAGTGCCCTTAATACCACTAACCTGCTCCCACCCACCATATCCAACACTGCGAAACCATAGACGTGCCCTCTCGATATGCTCACAGAAATACACCACATGATATGCTGTTTCCTCCCCCCCACACAAAACACAACATTGAGACTGCAAAATTCCCATCTGATACAGTCGTACTTTAGTTGGCAAAATCCCATGTAAAAACCTATACATAGTTTCCCTCACCCTTGAATTCACCCGTAACTTACTGAAGTCTCCCCAGATTCGTGCCCAATTATATAATGGAAAAACAGTCTCCCCTTCCAACACCTCTTGACACCTTACCAACCTCCCCAAAACACACGCCGTTACATTTTCCGGATTTCTTACTTGTAATAAGTATCTCAACATACTCATACACTCCTCTAAGTCCCTACCCCCCCACCACCGCCTCACATCTTCCATCACATCCCTCACTCTGACACCACGTTCCCCACCCAATCTCAGATAACAATGCTTCACGTACATGCTCTTCAGTCTGCTATCCAAAGGAATTAAACCTAAACCCCCCTTTGCCAGTGGTGTCATTACAACCGTTTGCCTCAGCCAATGACAACCATATCCCCATATAAAATTCAGTACTTTCCTTTGCACTTGCCGCACGTCTTTCGCCACCAAGGGGTACACCACAGCCACGTGCCACAATTTAGGATAAATGAGTGTATTAACTACAATGACTCTGTTGTATAGTCAAACCACTCGGTCTTATTCCCCCTAACCTAAGCAATACTCTTTGCACTACCCTTTTAGAATTTGCCTCTCTAGCCCCCTGTGCTGCCCCTCTGTACAATACTCCACAGATTTTTATCTGCTCTACTACCTGCCATCCATACTTTTTTCCCAGTTCCCCTCCCACCCATGACCCAACCTCCAGTAATTTCGACTTTTCACTATTAATACTCATACCTGTTGCTCCACTAAATATTTCAACAATTCTACTTACATTCTTTAACCCCTTCTCTCCCCCCACTAAGACCGTCGTGTCATCCACATAACCAACTATACCCATAGCACCCCTAAGTCTTACCCCCCCCTCACTTACTCCTACATTTATCAACCTATATAATGGGTCTTGCAGACATGCAAATAGGATCTGAGACATGGGGCATCCCTGCCTCAGCCCCCAACCCATACTAACCATCTTTCCCACCCTTCCATTTATTTGCACTCGTATTTCTGTAACTCTATATAAAGTTTCTGCCCACTGCACAATTTCCTCACCGAAACCCATCCTCCTCATAATCATCCATAATGTCTCTTTACACAATCATAAGCCGCCTTCCAATCCAAAGCAAGAACACCTCCGCCGTCCATCCTACGCTCCTCTATATAACCCTTTATCCTCCCATGCCCACTAAACATTGTTCGCCCTGGCACACCCATCTGTCCCCCATCTATAACCTTCCCAATTACTTTACGCAATCTATTACCTAACACCCTGGCAAACAATTTATAATCCCCACACATTAATGATAAACCTCTATAATCTAGGATGCTATTCTGTACTTCCCCCTTTGGAACCATAGCTACTACACCTGTCCTTTGTGTTAGACTCATGCTTCCCTTATCCTTCATTACATTCATCAACTGCACCAAGAATTCCTTCATGACATCCCAGTTGCTCAAATAAAATTCATTTGGGATTCCATCTATCCCAGGTGCTTTCCCAACACTCATCCCTTTTAAAGCCGTCCACACTTCCTCTTCATCTATAGGCTCTATCTGCTGACTCTAGGTTTCTCTGTATCCCCTTCTCTAAAATCTTCATATCTGCCATCTTCCTGTTTCCCCCTCTCATATATATCTCAAACCACTTATCAGCATAACCACTAATACTTTCCGTAGTTACTAACCTCTGTCCCATTGTATACCCTCCCACTTCCGTATGTACGTCCAACTTCAGTGTTCGCATCGCTATTGGGCAGTGCGGACGTGCTGCACAGTAGCTCCTGACTGAAGATGAATGGTTCAGAGAACCGACATGTTGATAAATTAGACACATGTACAACTCTTGGGTATCTTTATTGAGGAAACGTTTCGCCACACAGTGGCTTCATCAGTCCATACAAAGGAGAATCTTGAAGAACAGGAGGAGAATGAGGTAATCAGTCCCTCAACCTTGAGTCGATGTGGTCAGTCCATCAATCTTCAACATTGAACAAATGTTACACGACCTATGACTGCTGCACCTCTCCTGCCAACGGTTTATAAGCTCCTTCTCAGCACGTATGCCGCATTCTTTTCAAGATTGATGGACTGACCACATCGACTCAAGGTTGAGGGACTGATTACCTCATTCTCCTCCTGTTCTTCAAGATTCTCCTTTGTATGGACTGATGAAGCCACTGTGTGGCGAAACGTTTCCTCAATAAAGATACCCAAAAGTTGTACATGTGTCTAATTTATCAACATGTCGGTTCTCTGAACCATTCATCTACAAACCTGTCAGACACTGCAACTTCTTGGGATCTTAATGCTTGGGAATTCATCGCTTGCCTAATTCTTGGGCACGACCTACTTCAACATTGAACAAATGTTACACGACCTATGACTGCTGCACCTCTCCTGCCAACGGTTTATAAGCTCCTTCTCAGCACGTATGCCGTATTCTATTCAAGATTGATGGACTGACCACATCGACTCAAGGTTGAGGGACTGATTACCTCATTCTCCTCCTGTTCTTCAAGATTCTCCTTTGTATGGACTGATGAAGCCACTGTGTGGCGAAACGTTTCCTCAATAAAGATACCCAAGAGTTGTACATGTGTCTAATTTATCAGCTCCTGATTGAGTTGGCTTTTGCGCAGTGTTGACGTGTACTTGGCTCTGTGAAGACCTGTTTGCGCGCTCTCTAGAATTGAAGCAAGATGCCCTCCATCGAGCAACTTTACCAACAGCTTAAGGAAGAATTGAGGTTGGCGAATATGAAAATTCGGCGACTGACCGAGGAAAACAAAAAGATTCGGAGTAGTCCTCCTGTTTTGAGTCCTCAGGTCAAGAAGGGAAACTGGTCAGTGGCTGGAAAGCAGGGAAAGAAGTTGACGATCAAGAAGACGAATGGAAAGGCAGAAACGATGAAGAAGAAAGACTGCCGTGGAAACTGTTGTGGAAACATCCAATTCATTCTCAGTGCTACCCGACGAATGTGAATCGACTACTGGGAACGACACGACGAAAGACATTAAGGAAGGTAAGAATATTGTTGTTGTTAGGGATAGCCAAGTTAGGTATATGGATAGGGCATTCTGCTTGAAGGAGAGGAGTAGGAGACAGAGTTTGCTTTCCTGGGGCTGGGATGGAGGATATTGTTAGCCGTCTGGATGACATCATGAGAGGTAATGGGAGCAATCCTATTATCTGTCTCAGTGCTGGAGGCAACGATGTTGGCAGACGTAGGAGTGAGGACCTGATTAGCAGGTATAGGTCAGCAATAGAAATAATTAGAAGTAAGGGTGGGAACCCTCTCATATGTGGCATTTTGCCAAGGAGAGGAGTTGGAAATGAATGGTTGTCCAGGGCAATTGGTGTCAATTGCTGGCTGGACAAATACTGTAAGGAAAATGCGGAAACATTCATTGACAACTGGGACCTCTTCTATGGCAGAAATGACATGTATGCCAGGGATGGGGCTCACTTATCTAGGTGTGGGGTGGGAGCACTAGCCAACACAGTGGAGGGAGCAGTTAGGACTTTAAACTAGGAATAGTTAGTGGTATGGGTTTTGGCGGGAAAACAGTGAAGTCCCAGTGTAGTAATATTACGAGTTCTAGGGGAACTAGTAATAATAAGAACGAGATAGATATTGAAAAGCCAGGGACCTTGGGTGATAAGGACAGTAATAGGTTTAGTAGAAAAATAGAAATGAGCAGGAAGGGTAAAGAGAAAGGAGTCTTTCAAAGTTTATTATGCTAATTGCCGCAGTGCTAGGAATAAGATGGACGAGTTGAGATTAGTTGCTAATGTAGGTAACATTGATGTATTTGCCTTAACTGAGACGTGGTTTAATTCAAAAAGTCGGGACATGCCTGCGGAATGTCATATTCAGGGTTTTAAATTGTTCCAAGAAGATAGAAGTATTGGGAGGGGGGGTGGGGTGGCATTGTATATCCGAGATCGCTTGAACTGTTGCATAAAAACGGGTATTAAGTCTGAAGTAACACATAGTCTGTTTGGAAAGAATTTTCAGAGGGGCATGAAAAACTGATTTTAGGAGTGATATACCGTCCCCCAAACTTAGATAGGGACCAAGGGAAACTACTATGGGAGGAAATTGTTAAGGCCACAAGGCACGATAATGTAGTAATTCTAGGAGACTTTAACTTTAGACATGTTGATTGGAATTTCTTGACTGAGAATTTAGAATCATACGACTTCTTAGAAGTATTTCAGGATTGTTTTTTGAAGCAGTTTGTGACAGAACCTACAAGGGGAAATAGCCTGCTTGACTTAGTTATGTCAAACAATGAATCCCTTGTTAATAATTTAGAAACTTCAGAGGAACTGGGTGCTAGCGACCACAAATCAATTACATTTAGCATTGAATGGAAGTATGATAGTAGGGATAATTCAGTAACAGTCCCAGATTTTCGCCTAGCAGATTACGATGGGCTTAGAGAACACTTATCATCTGTTGACTGGGGTAACGAAGAGAGCTATCAATATGACAGTTTTCTGAACACAATACATGCTGTGATGAATGGTTTGAAAAACCGACAAGTTCTACTGTCTTCAAGCTATGTCCTAGAATTTGTATTGATAAAGCCACTGGATGGCGAAACGTCTACAATAAAGATACCCAGATGTTGCACTTGTGTCTTACTCTCATCTTGTCGGTATTATAGACCATTTCGTACACATTCTACAAGATTGATGGACTGAACACATCGACTCCAGGCTGAATGACTGATTACCTCATACTCCTCCTCTCCTTACGCCTTCCTCTTTGTATTGGACTGATGAAGCCACTGTGTGGCGAAACGTTTCCTGAATAAAGATTCCCATATGCTGCATAAGTGTCTCAATCTTCAACAATACATGCTGCTCAAAGAACGTTTATCCCTTATAAGGAAATTAGATCAAATAGAAATGACCCAAAATGGATGAATAATAGGCTCAAATATCTACTAGGGCATAAGAAAGGAATTTATAGGCGTATCAAAAGAGGTGAGGGTCATCTTATGAATCAGTATATTGACATTAAGAGGGACATTAAAAAGGGGATAAGAAAAGCTAAAAGGGACTATGAAATTAAAGTTGCTAGGGATTTTAAAACTAACCCAAAAAGTTTTTTCCAGGTCTATAGAACAAAAGTTAGAGATAAGATAGGTCCCCTTAAAAATAACTATGGGCACCTTACTGACAAAGAGAATGAAATGTGCTTGATTTTAAATAATTATTTTCTCTCAGTTTTTACACAGGAAGACACTAACAATATTCCAGTAATTAATTTTTACAGTGGGCTAGAAGAAGATAAATTATGTAACATCACAGTCACTAGTGAGATGGTTGTGAAGCAGATAGACAGACTGAAGCAAAATAAGTCGCCGGGTCCTGATGAGGTTTTTTTCAAGGGTTCTTAAGGAATGCAAAATGGAACTCTGTGAACCATTAACTAATATTTTTAATTTATCTCTTCAAACAGGTGTAGTGTCTGATATGTGGAAGATGGCTAATGTAATTCCTATTTTTAAAACAGGCGACAAGTCGTTACCGTCAAATTATCGCCCAATAAGCCTGACCTCAATTGTAGGCAAATTACTAGAGTCAATTATAGCTGAGATTATAAGAAGCCATCTCGATAAGCATAGCTTGATTAATGATACTCAGCATGGATTCACAAGAGGCCGGTCTTGTCTAACTAATTTATTAACTTTCTTCAGTAAAGCTTTTGAGGCTGTTGACCACAATAAAGAATTTGATATTATTTACTTAGATTTTAGTAAGGCTTTTGATAGAGTGCCGCACCATAGACTGTTAAAGAAAGTGGCAGCTCATGGCATTGGGGGAAAAGTGCTCTCGTGGATCGAGTCATGGCTCACTGACAGGAAGCAGAGAGTGTCCATAAATGGGGTTAAGTCCGAGTGGGGATCTGTAACAAGTGGCGTTCCACAGGGATCAGTCTTGGGCCCGTTGTTGTTTATAATATATATCAATAATCTTGATGAGGGAATTACTAGTGATATGAGCAAATTCGCCGATGACACAAAGATAGGTAGGATAATTGATTCAAACGTAGATGTTATGGAACTTCAGGAGGATTTAAACAAACTCTATTCTTGGTCAGAAAAGTGGCAGATGCAGTTCAATGTAGATAAATGCAAGGTTCTGAAGCTTGGGAGTGCCCATAATCCTAGTACTTATAAGTTAAATGATGTAGAACTTAGACATACAGATTGCGAAAAGGACTTGGGGGTTATGGTGAGCAGCAACCTTAAACCAAGACAGCAATGCCTAAGCGTACGTAATAAGGCAAATAGATTACTGGGATTTATATCAAGAAGTGTAAGCAACAGAAGTCCAGAGGTCATACTGCAGCTTTATACATCATTAGTAAGGCCTCACCTAGATTATGCAGCTCAGTTCTGGTCTCCGTATTACAAAATGGACATAAATTCGTTAGAAAATATTCAGCGTAGGATGACTAAATTAATACATAGCATTAGAAATCTTCCTTATGAAGAATGATTGAAGACTCTTAAGTTACATTCACTTGTTAGACGAAGAATGAGGGGAGACCTGATCGAAGTGTATAAGTGGAAGATAAGTATTAATAAAGGGGATATTAATAAGGTCTTGAGGATGTCTCTCCAAGAGAGAACCCGCAGTAATGGATTTAAATTAGATAAGTTTAGATTTAGAAAGGACATAGGAAAGTATTGGTTTGGAAATAGGGTAGTTGATGAGTGGAACAGTCTACCTAGTTGGGTTATTGAGGCTGGGACTTTGGGTAGTTTCAAATCTAGGTTGGATAAGTACATGAGTGGGAGGGGTTGGATTTGAGTGGGACTTTCACATCAGAGCTTATTTCTTGGGTGGCATTGAAAATTGGGCAAATGTTTTGTTAGTGGGATGAATTGTAAAGGACCTGTCTAGTATGGGCCAGCAGGCCTCCTGCAGTGTTCCTCCTTTCTTATGTTCTTAAGTAGCCCCTTCTAATGTTCCCAACCAAAACCGAACAGGAGGTTATCGGGGCAACTACGGCATCTACCCATCCTGAGAACCATTTGCGCCTTATGAAACATCTGACTGTTGGAAAAGAATCTCTTCTTCCTAAATAGTAAGTTAATTTAGTGGGCTTACAATGTCATGAATCTACGTTAAGGAAAAGCTTACCTGAGATAACAATACAGGAACATCCAGTGTCTCTAAGAATTGTTGACACATTCATGCCATTTACTGTACCTTCACTAAAAGGTGCATTTATGTTAGATTCAATGAAACACTTAGCGATATTTTCACCTTTTTTCTTAGGACAGTCGGGCTGTCTATGACCCCATTCATTACAGTTGAAGCACTTTACTGTGAAGGCCGTGGGATTCTTCGGTATGGAGGGTTTGGATCCCTCAGATTGCTTAGGCGCAACAGACTTATGTGTGCTATGCTCTTTAGGGTAGTTATTATGAGCACACATATACATCAGCAGCTTGTGCCATTTCCGCAGCCATATGAATGTTTCTTTCTTTAATGAATATTCATAAATCAGAGTTTACATAAGAAAGGAATTGATCTCTTACCATCAGGTCTCGTAGAGTCGAAATCGTGGTCGACTTCAGCACAATCAATCCACGAATCAAATAATCTGAAAAGTGTTGTTAAGATCTGCATATAATTTTGATTTGGAGTTATTTTAAT
>NW_027199395.1:27500-32648 GCF_038502225.1 Cherax quadricarinatus | reverse complement strand
AGAAGCAACATCTCAAGGCTGTTCTTCCTTGCACTCAGGATATTCAGCCCCTCCAAGTTCCACCATGAAAATGATATCCTTATAACACAATTCTCCAAATTAGGACACCTTGACTGCTTTATTAAGCAAGGAGAAAAGAAAGCAAACATTGGCTATTACAAAACCTCAGTTCACAAAAATCCAACCCCATCCAGCAAACCTCAACTCATGTTTTTCTACCACCAAAGTACAGTCAGTCGTCTCAACAAAGTGACCAACATAAATACGTTCTATCCCCGTGGTCTGGTGGCTAAATCTCTCGCTTCACACAGTGAGGGTCCGGGTTTGATTCCCGGCGAAGGGGTGGAAACATTGGGCTTGTTTCCTTACACCGGTTGTCCATGTTCTCCCATCAGTAATAATGGGTACCTGGGTATTAGTCGACCGGTGTGGGTGGCATCCTGGGACAAAACTGACGTAATTTGCCCGAAATCCTCTGCATAACAAGCTGTTTTCTATGTATTAGTATGTCATTGATCTCAGCTAGAACTGTATACCTTGTACATGTACTTGTAGAAATAAAGATATTATTATGATTATTATTATTATTAACTAGGGAATTTCTTTTTCAAGAAACACTAATCTTCATCTAGTCAAGACACACAAAGAGTTTACCAGAAACTTGCAGCTAAGTATACATAGGATAGTCAGGCCGAACGCTGTCTACAAGGATCAAAGAACACCAGAGTGTAATACGTTATGCACAGGATAATTCGTGAAGTTATCAACATATCAGTATTAACAGCTGCCACCATCAAACAAAAATCACACTGCAGTTACAAACACAAAATCGTAGAATCTACTCTCCCAGCTTCAGCATGACACAGAGCAATGGAAACCAGATGTCATTTCAAAATTTGCTCTCCAGAAGTACATACCCGCGCCCAACCTAATACAGAAAGCCAGAACAACATCAGCAATCACACACAACAAAGGAACTTCCTATCCAAATTTTTTAGTGCCACTTCAGGACTAGACTTGTGACCCACCCACTGCTTGACACGTCCCTCCACTAACATGTACGGGTGAGGTGCAACCTTCCTTTTATATTCTTGTTCTCATTTCAGTTATATATATATATATATATATATATATATATATATATATATATATATATATATATATATATATATATATGTATACGTTCCCGCATGGTATAGATATCCTCGTTAATATAAGTAATTGTCTAAATAACTGAGACTGAGTGAGAACACTGTGTTGAACTCAACTTGTGGAGATTTAACACTTCACCTTTCTTGACATATTTTAATGTGAGGTGAGTGTGGGGGATACACAACCCTACCTTGTTAGGAGGTGAGTGTGGGGGATACACAACCCTACCTTGTTAGGAGGTGAGTGTGGGGGATACACAACCCTACCTTGTTAGGAGGTGAGTGTGGGGGATACACAACCCTACCTTGTTAGGAGGTGAGTGTGGGGGATACACAACCCCACCTTGTTAGGAGGTGAGTGTGGGGGATACACAACCCTACCTTGTTAGGAGGTGAGTGTGGGGGATACACAACCCTACCTTGTTAGGAGGTGAGTGTGGGGGATGCACAACCCTACCTTGTTAGGAGGTGAGTGTGGGGGATACACAACCCTACCTTGTTAGGAGGTGAGTGTGGGGGATACACAACCCTACCTTGTTAGGACGTGAGTGTGGGGGATACACAACCCTACCTTGTCAGGAGGTGAGTGTGGGGGATACACAACCCTACCTTGTTAGGAGGTGAGTGTGGGGGATACACAACCCCACCTTGTTAGGACGTGAGTGTGGGGGATACACAACCCTACCTTGTTAGGAGGTGAGTGTGGGGGATACACAACCCTACCTTGTTAGGAGGTGAGTGTGGGGGATACACAACCCTACCTTGTTAGGAGGTGAGTGTGGGGGATACACAACCCCACCTTGTTAGGACGTGAGTGTGGGGGATACACAACCCTACCTTGTCAGGAGGTGAGTGTGGAGGGATACACAACCCTACCTTGTTAGGAGGTGAGTGTGGAGGGATACACAACCCTACCTTGTTAGGAGGTGAGTGTGGAGGGATACACAACCCTACCTTGTTAGGAGGTGAGTGTGGAGGGATACACAACCCTACCTTGTTAGGAGGTGAGTGTAAGGGATACACAACCCTACCTTGTTAGGAGGTGAGTGTGGAGGGATACACAACCCTACCTTGTTAGGAGGTGAGTGTGGGGGTATACACAACCCTACCTTGTTAGGAGGTGAGTGTGGGGGATGCACAACCCTACCTTGTTAGGAGGTGAGTGTGGGGGATACACAACCCTACCTTGTTAGGAGGTGAGTGTGGGGGATACACAACCCTACCTTGTTAGGACGTGAGTGTGGGGGATACACAACCCTACCTTGTCAGGAGGTGAGTGTGGGGGATACACAACCCTACCTTGTTAGGAGGTGAGTGTGGGGGATACACAACCCCACCTTGTTAGGACGTGAGTGTGGGGGATACACAACCCTACCTTGTTAGGAGGTGAGTGTGGGGGATACACAACCCTACCTTGTTAGGAGGTGAGTGTGGGGGATACACAACCCTACCTTGTTAGGAGGTGAGTGTGGGGGATACACAACCCCACCTTGTTAGGACGTGAGTGTGGGGGATACACAACCCTACCTTGTCAGGAGGTGAGTGTGGGGGATACACAACCCTACCTTGTTAGGAGGTGAGTGTGGGGGATACACAACCCTACCTTGTTAGGAGGTGAGTGTGGGGGATACACAACCCTACCTTGTTAGGAGGTGAGTGTGGGGGATACACAACCCCACCTTGTTAGGACGTGAGTGTGGGGGATACACAACCCTACCTTGTCAGGAGGTGAGTGTGGGGGATACACAACCCTACCTTGTTAGGAGGTGAGTGTGGGGGGATACACAACCCTACCTTGTTAGGTGAGTGTGAGGGGATACACAACCCTACCTTGTTAGGAGGTGAGTGTGGGGGGATACACAACCCTACCTTGTTAGGAGGTGAGTGTGGGGGATACACAACCCTACCTTGTTAGGAGGTGAGTGTGGGGGGATACACAACTCCACCTTGTTAGGAGGTGAGTGTGAGGGATACACAACCCTACCTTGTTAGGAGGTGAGTGTGGGGGATACACAACCCTACCTTGTTAGGAGGTGAGTGTGGGGGATACACAACCCCACCTTGTTAGGACGTGAGTGTGGGGGATACACAACCCTACCTTGTCAGGAGGGGAGTGTGGGGGATACACAACCCTACCTTGTTAGGAGGTGAGTGTGGGGGGATACACAACCCTACCTTGTTAGGAGGTGAGTGTGGGGGGATACACAACCCTACCTTGTTAGGAGGTGAGTATGGGGGGATACACAACCCTACCTTGTTAGGAGGAGAGTGTGGGGGGATATACAATCCCACCTTGTTAGGAGGTGAGTGTGGGGGATACACAACCCTACCTTGTTAGGAGGTGAGTGTGGGGGGATACACAACCCCAAATTGTTAGGAGGTGAGTGTGGGGGGATACACAACTCTACCTTGTTAGGAGGTGAGTGTGAGGGAATATACAACCTCACCTTGTTAGGAGGTGAGTGTGGGGGGATACACAACCCTACCTTGTTAGGAGGTGAGTGTGGGGGGATACACAACCCTACCTTGTTAGGAGGTGAGTGTGGAGGGATACACAACCCTACCTTGTTAGGAGGTGAGTGTGAGGGGATACACAACCCTACCTTGTTAGGAGGTGAGTGTGAGGGAATATACAACCCCACCTAGTTAGGAGGTGAGTGTGAGGGAATATACAACCTCACCTTGTTAGGAGGTGAGTGTGGGGGGATACACAACCCTACATTGTTAGGAGGTGACTTAGGGGGATACACAACCCTACCTTGTTAGGAGGTGAGTGGGGGGATACACAACCCTACCTTGTTAGGAGGTGAGTGTGGGGGATACACAACCCTACATTGTTAGGAGATGAGTGTGAGGGAATATACAACCCCACCTTGTTAGGAGGTGAGTGTGGGGGGATACACAACCCTACCTTGTTAGGAGGTGAGCGTGTGGGGACACACAACCCTACCTTGTTAAGAGGTGAGTGTGGGGACACACAACCCTACCTTGTTAAGAGGTGAGTGTGGGGGACACACAACCCTACCTTGTTAAGAGGTGAGTGTGGGGGACACACAACCCTACCTTGTTAAGAGGTGAGTGTGGGGGACGCACAACCCTACCTTGTTAAGAGGTGAGTGTGGGGGACGCACAACCCTACCTTGTTAAGAGGTGAGTGTGGGGACACACAACCCTACCTTGTTAAGAGGTGAGAGTGGGGGACACACAACCCTACCTTGTTAAGAGGTGAGTGTGGGGGACGCACAACCCTACCTTGTTAAGTGGTGAGTGTGGGGGACGCACAACCCTACCTTGTTAAGAGGTGAGTGTGGGGACACACAACTCTACCTTGTTAAGGGGTGAGTGTGGGGGACGCACAACCCTACCTTGTTAAGAGGTGAGTGTGGGGGACGCACAACCCTACCTTGTTAAGAGGTGAGTGTGGGGACACACAACCCTACCTTGTTAAGAGGTGAGTGTGGGGGACGCACAACCCTACCTTGTTAAGAGGTGAGTGTGGAGGACACACAACCCTACCTTGTTAAGAGGTGAGTGTGGGGACACACAACTCTACCTTGTTAAGGGGTGAGTGTGGGGGGCACACAACTCTACCTTGTTAAGGGGTGAGTGTGGGGGCACACAACCCTACCTTGTTAAGGGGTGAGTGTGGGGGGCACACAACCCTACCTTGTTAAGAGGTGAGTGTGGGGACACACAACCCTACCTTGTTAAGAGGTGAGTGTGGAGGATACACAACCCTACCTTGTTAAGGGGTGAGTGTGGGGGACACACATCCCTACCTTGTTAAGAGGTGAGTGTGGGGGACACACAACCCTACCTTGTTAAGGGGTGAGTGTGGAGGACACACAACCCTACCTTGTTAAGAGGTGAGTGTGGGGGACACACAACCCTATCTTGTTAAGGGGTGAGTGTGGGGGGCACACAACTCTACCTTGTTAAGGGGTGAGTGTGGAGGACACACAACCCTACCTTGTTAAGAGGTGAGTGTGGGGGACAC